>NW_010544013.1:32675-61988 GCF_000687285.1 Phaethon lepturus | reverse complement strand
CAGCCCCCATTCCCCGTCCCCTGGTGCTGCTTGGGGGGCAGTGTGTGGGAGTGATGTTTAACCTGGGAAGAAGGGAGGGGATGGGAGAAGGTGTTTTATGATTTTGGTTTTATTTCTCACTACCATACTCTGATCTGATTGGTAATAATTAAATTAATTTTCCCCAAGTCAAATCTGTTTTGCCCATGAAGGTAATTGGTGACTGATACCTCCCTGTCTTTACCTCAATCCGTGAGCCTTTCGTTATATTTCCTCTCCTCTGTCCAGCTGAGGAGGGGAATGACAGAGCAGCTTTGGTGGACATCTGGTGTCCAGCCAGGGCCAACCCACCACAGGCTGGAAGGCATGTTGCTGGGCTTGACCATGCAGAGAGCTGCAAGTGGCTCTGTTTCTAACCATTTGAAGTATAGAGTTTGGTAAGATAAAATATACTTGCCAATTTCTCATTCAAGGAAGCTGCTTAGCTTGTTCAGAGAGAAGGATGTGCAGTGTGGGTGAATAGCACGCTGCAGCAAAATGAGATGTTTCCAACTCAGTAGTATAATAGTAACCTTTACTGGTCAGTGGTAGGCTCAGGTGTAGCACAAGAAATTATCCATCATCCTGTATGACAACTTTTACTCAGCACAGACAATAATGATTACAGCCTTTAGTTTAATGTTTCACCAAGTTGGGGGTGATTGTTTACCCAGTCTTACCCACAGTGACCAAGTGGATAGAAATCTCAATTCCTCTCTCTCACTTGCCAAGCAGAGATGCTCTGAGCTGTCCTCCCAAAACAGCACAGGGTAGCTGTCTGTCACAGCAGTGGAAGAAGGGCTGAAGCTTTGTCTTGCTAACAATTCAGTCCCTGATGTATTGTCAGGGAAGTTCAGGTATGTACTGCTTCCTTTCAAAACCATTTGCAACATTATAGTCTCTTGTCATTCAAGAGATGAATCCTAAAATGCCCCTGGTTGCAAGCTCTGAGCTGAAATGCCTATGCCCTGTACAAAAGTTCTGACAGACATTTTTGTTGTGTATTTTTGGTGTGATTTTTAGATTGATTTTTCTGCTACATCAGAACTTTGACATTTGCTGGAGTGCATTGCTTGTTTGCTAGGGTTTTTATTGGGTTTTATTTGTCCTTGAGCTTACCCTTCTGAATCTCACAGAAATCAGTGAAACCATTCCACTGCACACAGCTACTTGTGAAATAATAACCTGTTTCACTTTGTGCCCTTCTGCACTTCCATTAGTTTTGATTTCACAACCTTTAAAAGAGATCAATGGATTGAAGCACCAGTGACTGTAAGACTGCCTATCATTTTGCATTTTTGCAAAGACTTAGACAGGAGGAAATAAAATGGTTTCTTAACTCAAGATGAGCTAATTATCTTCTTCTGATTATTCCAATCGGATTTGTGGGTTGTAACCAGCGCATTTATCAGATCTAGTCTGTCTATGCATAAGGCAAAGACTGACATGTTCTGTCTACATGAGCAATGACGGTTATTCCAGAACACCACACTCTCATAAGCAAGATCCCTTGCCTTCATATTCCAGTCACTTTATGTTTAAAGAAACATAAACAATCAACTAGGCAGAAAAAGGAAGGATAAAGACAGATGTGAAGGTAGAAGGAAGTGACAGACAAAAGGAGGAAAGAAAGAGTGAGTAAAAAAATAGAGGTTCACACTCCGATGGCATTTTTAAGAGGAGGGAAATGCATTCTAGAGTAGACACAGTCCTTTGATGTATGCACTTTATGTAAGCACTTTTCCCTTAGGGATAGTTGCATTGTGAAGTGTAGAAACACAATTATACTTCTATTTTGCAAAGCTTGTAACCTACCATATGTTTCTAGAAAAATTTATTCTCCTTGCTTCCTTCCTCCTTTCATTTTCCCCTAGTAACTAAATCATCCTTAAATAACTAAATAACACTCTAATTAGGTGACATAAATATAAAATCTCGAAATAGCCATCTAATCCTAACAGCAAATAAAGTACAAAGGTATCAGAATTTTCATCATAGAACTACAACTTCAGCACCTTATACTGGGAGGTTTTGGCCTTGGCACAAACACCTCTATGATTAGCAGAATTAAATACCTCAAGCCCTGTTAGGATCTGCAGATGAACGACTCTGTGCTTTCACAGGCCTTCATCTGGCAGATGTGCTCAGAATACAGAGTATACTCTAAAAAATGTAGGTTAGCCATGGCCATAGCATTGTCTAGCATGTCACAGGCTTAATCATTCAACTTGGGTAGCAGAAGATTCAACTTCTTTTCAGCATGAGGGTTCAAAACCCTGTAAGTAAACACTGGCCACCAGGAAATTGGCTTTTGACTTAAAAATTGAAAACTGTCTCATTTGCATGGCATTAAATAGAAATGAGGCAAGTGGAAGAACTGACGAAATTGTTTGGATGTTCCCGTGAAAAGCACTCTAGTCCTTAAAATAACTTTGCTACCATTTTATACGCACTGTTATGCAAGTATTTGAACACTGTTTTGAGCAGAAACATGATTAAAATTATGTAGGAAGAAAGATCAAAAGAAGCAAAAGTGTTTGTGAAAAAATGCCAGAAAATAATTCATTAAATTTATATTCATTATTCATCAGTTTTCTGATAAACTTTCTAACATCTTGTTTTACCCTTTTTTCTCAAAGCATTTATTACTATTTTGATGGACATCTATATTCTTGTGTAAATGCAATATACAAATTCTGCATAACAGATTAGTAAAATGATTCCTTTTTTTTTAATAACTCCAACAGGACTTGAATTTTATACACAGGGCATATAAAACTGCAGTAGAATTTGTGTAAATTTCTGAAATTTACCATAGTTTCCAATAATTCTTCAGTGAGTTTATGAAAAGCATGGATTGCAGAGTCATCACTATCTGTCCTAATGAATTTAGGTGAAGTACACTGACATAATTGAACAGATTATTTCCCACCAAAATCAACAGATTTCTACTGACTGCAACATGGGTGAAGACCGGGGTGTGCAATACTTGTTTTTATTATCTTTGTACAAAAATTTTTCCCATTCAAAATATTTTCTAGATCACTCAGCTTCCTCTTAGGTCTTTTTTATCTGCTACTCTGATAATGTTTTGTTTGAAGTTATGCTAAAGGGGAAAAAATGAGAAAACACTGGACTGAATGTTGTAAGGTAAACTGTTTCAGCAGGCACAAGAGGTTATAAAGCAGAAAACTTATAGTTTTCTAAACATATGTATATTCATTGAAAACCAGACATTTAGAAAATACTTCTAAGCAATGATCTTTTCCTAATGAGATGTACTGGGTGACCTAACAGGTAGTTCTTTTTTGTTCAGTCCTGGACTCTCCATGCAGGTAAAACATTGATCATTTTCAGAAATAAACTTACCAAGTAAAGAATTTTTCATATAGTCCTCATGCTTCTTTACATCATCTTCATAATATTTGCAGTATGATGTACTTTCTTCTAAATTTAAGAGCAGAAAAAAGACAATTCCTAGACTTAAGCATAACAATATTGGGCAAATGATGACATTTCTTAGATTTTTTTTTAGTATACTAAAAACAGGGAAGGATATATAGCTATTCAGAGTCCCTATATTTCTTTCTGAATAGGAAATAGGCATGTGAACTATGTGACTGGCATGTATTATCTTGGATTTACTACATCTGAACACATTGCCTGCATATGTGGAGTGACTATATTTTTGAGACTTGTACATGCCAAACATTTGGAAATCCCAGGCAAATGCACTGAATGGGGCAGTATGAACAGCAGTAGCTGAAGTCCTTTTAGCCTCTACTTTGCCACAGAGTTGTTTACTTGAGACGGTGTTCCTGAATCATGAGTAGCCAAAGGTGTTCATTTAGATAAAAATTCATATGTGAATTTAGAATCATAGACTCATAGAATGGTGTGAGACCTTAAAGATCATCTAGTTCCACCCCTCTGCCATAGTATTCTGTTGATGTAAAAATATCATGTGACACTGAGTGGTTGCCATCAGACATGAGTAATGGAAGCTAGACAGTTCATACATCTGCCACCTGCCATCATCCTGTCATCCAACCCTTTGAAAGAAAAACACTTGCAAGATCAAGGAATAGTTTGCTAATATATATCACAACTGGAATAATAATTTCTTCTTATTTGTTCAGGTCATGTTAATGTAGCTTATCTGCTTATTTTAAGTCATGCTTGCACTTGGCTGAATACAATATAGAAAGATTCACTTACACCTCGCAACTGGACTAGTGTAAATAAAGCTTTATGACCTGCATCCAGCTCTGGAGCCTTCAGCACAGGAGAGACATGGACCTGGTGGAGAGGGTCCAGAGGAGGGCCACCAAAATGATCAGAGGGATGGAACATCTCTACTGTGAGGACAGGCTGGGAGAGTTGGGGTTGTTCAGCCTGGAGAAGGGAAGGCTCTGGGGAGACCTTCTTGCAGCCTTCCAGTACTTAAAGGGGGCCTATAAGAAAGATGGGGACAGACTTGTTAGCAGGGCCTGTAGTAATAGGACAGGAGTAATGGTTTTAATCTAAAAGAGCATATATTTAGACTAGATCTAAGGAAGACCTTTTTCACAGAGGGTGGTGAAACACTGGCACAGGTTGCCCAGAGAGATGGTACCTGCCCCATCCCTGGAAACATCCAGGTCAGGTTGAATGGAGCTCTGAGCAACCTGGTCTAGTTGAAGATGTCCTTGCTGATTGCAGGGGGGTTGGACTAGATGACTGTAAAAAGCTCCCTTCCAACCCAAAGATTCTATGATTGTATAACAAGTTATTCACTACAATGTAGTACATACGGTAGGAAGTTGTTCTGTGCTCTGACTGTTGTAAATTGGCTCTACTGGAAGAATGATCTAAACTCCACATATTGAAGAAAATATATGTAACATATTTAAGACATATTAGAAGATAGTATATTCCTACTCAATTCCAATCTACTCATTAGGACTTTCAGAAAGAATGCTGATGCCAAGTATTAAATTTCACTTAATGGGATGAAATGATACAGGTGTGGTTTGGGTTTAGTTTCTTTAAAATAAATTATTCTCAATTCCTGGGAAAACTTACAACATTGATGAGACTGAATTGTGTAAGTTTCACTTGTATAGAGTGATTTTTAAAAGCTCTGCAAAGCACTACTATCAGTAATTCAAAGATTGACTTAAAGATGGGATTTCTTAATACCTAGCTCATATAGTTTGACAGTTTTATCATTAAAATTGAAATTCAGGGACAGCAACCACCTTAATTCAGGTAGCCATTTATAGGTGGAAACAGACTATATTTGGAAAGCAATCCTAATGTATGTCTTTTATCAGAAACGAACAGCTATGATGTTTCATCTATGAAAGTATTATCCAAACTGATGGAAGATTTTTATAAAAAGTTTTAACAATTTTTTTCTATAATGGTGCATAAAAAGAGGAAAAAAATATGGACAGAGATTGGTTAAATATAATTGTAAGTGTTGCTATGAAATATAGAAATTTCATGTAGAAATAGAAATTAGAATTTGAAATTCCATTGCAGAATTACAGAGAGCAAAAAGTGAGAGTGTTCGGAGATATTTTTCCTTTCTGGAAATAAGGCTGGGCGAAACTGTGCCTTCCACATTTTTTAAACTTTTTCTTTCTTTTGATGTGCCATGAGTAATTCTGTAAGGATGTGCTCCCTAAGGGAGAGCACACTGAGATGCAGGATGTTGCTGCCTTCTCTCACTAACCACTGAGTAACTCTAGGTAAATCAGCGCATCTCTGCTTCAATTCCCTTTGTGTGAAGCGGAGACTGCTTCCACCTTTCTGTCTTTTTTTTCGCCTAGATGTTGTTTATTCCTAAATAATCTCCTACTGCATCTTTGTACAAAATGCAGTGAAACCCTGACTTTAACTGGACAGTTTGGTTTCACTGACCAAAGATCAATCACAGCTGTCCAGATTTCCCCATATTAATTCAGTATTTTAGAGTTGTGTCAATAATAAGAAGTAGAGTTTAATCTCAGATTATTTGTTAATAATTTTAAAGTAAGTACAGAAATGTGGTTCACTGGGTGTTAATCCTTACTCATTCTGCCATAAAAACTTACAAATTTAGAGTAAATTGCCTTCAACTGAATATGAGCCATTGATTAACAGAGTTTTGTAGGAACGAATAGATTTATGTTTTCCTCTACTCAAAGGATATTAATCTTTCTTTAGTCAGCCACCTCCCATTTGTGAAGAGAAACCATCAATACTTTAAGAAATACTAACAATCTTTGAAATATGTATGATCTAATTTTTCACCTAGATCACAGAGAACTGAAATTCCGAGGATTTGGAACCTAAGAATCAGTTGTTCTTCCCCCTTCTTTGGAGAATCTTGGTTTTTTAAAAAAATGAAGATGGAATAAAATTTGTCAGTTTAAAAAACCAAACAAATAATCTACTTGTCATGCACTAATCAGTTGTAGAATACTGCTGCCAAAGATAATTCCGTGAAAGAAAAAGAAAGCGGGGAGGGGGGCGGGGAGAGAGAGAAGGAAAAATAACCCAGAAAAAAATAGATATACATGGGTTGCCAGTTTTCCAGGACACTTACCTCTCAAGTGCATGCTGCACACTTTCACTAGCCTTCTAGCTTTTAAACTCTTATTCTTTATGATGATAATGAAGTTGGCAGGCAGCAGATGCTTCATCTTGACCATGAAAGAGAAGAAAAAGTGTGACTCTGGATGTTCTTAAGAAAATTAAGATTGTGATCAACAGACACTTGGGAGATTACCATAAACACTGTGTTCAAAGCACATTCAAAAATGTGGAGAAACTCATTAATGTTATAGCATATGACTACTCTCCAGGGTTAAAGAAACATGATAAAGTTTATGTTAGTGTAGATATGAGTGGACTACCAAATAAATAATTCAATTAATTCAAACTCTGTTTATCTCTTATTGTAAAGAACCTCTCTTTTATTCCTGATACATGTTTCTTTTTTCTTTTGTTCCATGGAAAATCAAATAGCTGAGCTTGCTGAGCATGTGTATTTGTTACCAGCATTTGTTATCTGTGAGCTAGTATACAAGCTCTCTGAAGCCAAAGAACATTAAAAGTGGGCAAGCTCTTCAACTCCCATGAAAATTAGAAACCAGATAGAAGTAGTACAAGGGGAAAATAGAGAATGGCAGGATATGTTTTGAAAGATGAAAGGAACCTAGAAGAGCAGTAGTCTAATTAAACCAGAAGTGGATATGCTACAACCAGAGCACTCTTCCATAAATGATACATCGTTAAAAGACATTAAAGCTTCATTCCTGAGGAAAATCTGTTACTACTAAAATGAGATGAGAAAAACACGAGAGAGAGAGACTAAATTAATGTCAAAAACTCCATCCCCCTAATAATAAAGATAAAGGACTGGAAGAAAAATACCTTTTAAATAAACTAATTCTGGAAGACATCAGAGAAAATAAAATACAGACTATTAGAAAGAAAAAAATAGCTAGTCATAGAGCTACAATGTTGATTATGATTATTTTCATATCTTCTACTATCCTATCCTTACAATCAAAATATTCTTCATAAACTCGACCAAGGTGTCAGAGCATTCACAGTACTACACAGTAATCTTTTATTGATGCATGGGGACAATAGAGGGCAACTTTTCAAAAGCAATCATGATTTTTGGATACTGTAGCTTTTAGGTACCCAATGTGTGACTTATAACAGGCCTTCTTTCTGGGTGAGCTAAGTAGTCCTTATTTCACCTGAAGGCTGCAGGATTTCTTGTGACATCTTTTGAGCATTTGGCATTACTCTCTGGTCACAAAAAATAGATGCATCAACTACCTGTACCCAGTTCTGCAGCAGGGACTTTAAGCTATGAATCACGCAAGTCCATGGCAGGGTCAGAAGTAGCACAATTTATACCTAACTACCCATTTTTATTTTTCACAGTTTGATCATCCTGTTAGGCTATCTTATGGATAGCTGCATCAAAAAATTAGGGAACAGGTCCAGTACAACAATTTTGTGAAGATCTGCAATAGTGATATGATGCTTTTGCTTTCTTTTGACAAGCATATATTAAAACACAAATGCTCAAGTGTAACTGAACTGTATGTGATACTCAAATACGTATTAGCAATGTGTAAAAGACTCATAGATAACCTTAAAATCCGCAACATGAATAATACCTAAGATCATCAGTAAACCGAGCTGGTTCCATAAATGACCCAGAATGAATAGTGAGTCATCTAAATTCCATTCCAGGAAGAAAGAAATAAATTTTCCCCCAGGTTTTTTTTCACTGAAGCAGCTGTTTTTACGATGTGGTTTTATTTGCTTGGATGAGGGCTTGCGCTGTGGAGCAATTTGCAAGGTTAAGTATGCTGAATAGAAAAACAACAGTGTAAAAAATTGTTTGTTGTGAAAACAATTAATATTTAAAAACTTACATTTCCACACAATTAATTGAGATGTGTTTGGCATTCAAAAGAACCAAAACATTTTAGTCTTTAAATCAATAGAGGAAAAAGAGAAAACAAGGACACAAGACCTTAGTCTCTCCCAATGTGATCTATCGTAGTGTTATTCATCTCAAACTGGTTCCACTGGAAAAAAATATGGATTATATTTTCTTAGATTGTATATTTTGAAGAAGTGACTGTGATCCTGTTGCTTGAGGGAACCCCAGGGATCACAAGGTTGCTTAGTACTATATCTGTGTAACTGATAAGCAAAGAGTTGCAGTTCATTACTTATGTTAATATAGGAATAAAGAAAATTGAATAGTAAAAACAGTAACTATCAAATTGGCATTGAAAAAGTAAATATAAATCTCCACAGACTATTGCTATGGCAGATGGTGTTTGAAGACCAAAGCTAAGTAGATTTCAGGCTTGTTGCAAAGGCAATATTCTTGCTGTGAGCCAAGCCCCAGGAGAGCTGAAGATGAAACAGCTAGTTCAGAAATCCTGTGTAAGATCATGAGCATATAGTTAGTCTGTAAACAGAAATGACAGTTGTTAGATAGTGGGATGACCTAGTCCATGTTCAGATCTTCAGAACATGGCAAATAGTTTTGGCATATTACAGGGTAAAGTGCACAGAAGAAGAGACGCAGGAACAAGCAGATGAAAAAAGAGATCACTACCCTCCACAGGACCCAGAGGAAGTCACACATACACCTGTGCTGTGCAGGCAGTATGGCAAATTTAATCTCTTTTTGTTTACTACATTGTGGATTCACTGTTCTGACTATCTCAAATTAAGCTTACTTTAAGATATTATTTCATATGCAGTCTTAGCAATTCTTATGGAAGTACTCAAACTTTGCAAAATAAAAGATTGTTCAGCTCTCAATTTACATTCATGATTTTAGGACTAGTTTCAAGATATGGAGTTGGTAATTCCTTTTATGTTACACAAAAATCCCTGACATTTCCCCAGTATGAATGGATATAGATTTTAAGAGTTTGAGTTGTAATGCATTCATTAAGAAGCTTCCTTTTGTTTTTCACAGTAATTGTTATCTGCATAACTTTCACCAGAGAGTTTGATGTTAAACTGTCAGATATGACATCGGTAAAACTTGTGTCATGGCTAATACATATGAATAGCACAGAAACATTCTCCAGTCCATTGGAATGGAGAAATGGCAGCAGCACATGTACTGAGAAGTGATTCTTGAGTCTCTGAAAACTGGCTCTGGCGACCCTCTAAGGAGAAGTACTCACAGCTTACCAGGATGCTCAGCATAACAAATAGCTAGAAGATCAGTAACTGTCAGGCAGAGCCTTGGAGAGGAAAAGGTACAAAGGAGAGAGGAAAATAGGAGCAAAAACACAGGTAGGTAAGATAGAATAATTTTTAGGCAGAACTTCCATCACTAAACAATCCAGGGTGAGAAAAAACCATTTTTTTCTTCAAGATCAAATGGACTCATGAAAAACCCTGACAAAAAGAATGGAGACAGCAAATCCAATAGTGACAAAGAAATGCAGCTGGGGTCAGTTTATATTGTGCAACAAAGGTGAAACAGGCCATGGCACAGACTGAAATTGCAGTCAATTGTGGAAGGAATCAATTCCTTCAGTGCTGCACTTATTGATATTAGTTCATAGAAGTAAAAGGAATTTGTTCTATTCTCAGGATAATCCATGCCCTTGTTTTGTTAATGTAAATACTGAGCTTCAAATGTTACTATTTAATAGTTTAAACCTTTGGCCAAAGTAAGTCTCTTCTTTAAACTGTGGTGTAAGGAACCAAGGGGTTTTCAGTGAAGCAATTTTGTGTACATAAAGGTATAAGTGAGAACAGCATTTGGCCCACTGAGTATAGTTTGCTAGGGATTCCTACAGATTTTGAACAATTATGATTTTTTTCCCAGATCAGTAGTTTTAGTGCAGCAGAGTGCTCTACTTTCAACTTGTATAAAACGAATGCTTATTGAAGATTAAAAAATAGTAATAAATGTCAACAAAGGCCCCCAATATTTCGGTTTCAGAAATGCTTTCAGATAACCCATATTGAATTAAAAAGAGATGGTGTGACTTTTTTTTAAATTTATTTTCTCCACAGGAAAAAATACTATCCTGCATTATTGTAACCTAGTGGAATGTATGAAAAATCAAAAAAAGAAGTTGACAGTAAATTAAGTGAAATTTGTGCTGCTTTGTATGTCCTAAGAATGTGTATCTTCTGTAAATGGAATCAAAACTCTTTTTTATAAAAGTAACATTTTTATTCTATAGAAGCTCAACCAGCATATAAAAACTATAATTCTCCAAGATACTATATTTCAAATTCTACTCCTTCTTCTAATTCTTGGTTAGGGGGAAGTGTAAGAAAGGGGAGCAGGAATTCATTTCATGGAAGTGTGTAATAATCTAAAAGACATTACCAATCTCTCTAGGGGAGATCTAAAATATGTGCACCTTAAAATGACACCTAATAAGTACTTCAGTCTAAAGATCTTCATGAAGCTTACTTTTCTAGTATTAGAACCTATAGCGTTAGTTTATCCTGATGCCCTGTTTCACTCTTTTTCTATAAGTGATATAAAATAATAAGGCTTTGGAGTGGCAAGGATAGTTAATGTTAATGACTGCCTTGCACTGTAGTGATAGAGCAGTTGCTACATCGCATAACTTATCTCTAAGCACCTTGTGAAACTGCACTTTAGAATTGATTTTTATAATCAAGTAAGAAAGAAACATATCCATCAGCAAAATCTGTTGCTATATTTAAGTGGTGTTGCCAAGGCGAATGCAACGCTACAGATCTGTGTATAGTGATCCTGCTTCCTCTTTTCATCATGTATTTGCTCTTGGGCTGCGCTGGCCTGAATGGGTGACACTAACAATTAGGATTCACGTTCAGCTGATGGCTGCTTTCTCAGTCATCACAGTTACCTCCTGGTTTAGTCTCGTTTCTAAAGTGGTATATTCTTCTATCAGTGGCCGAAATAATGGTATCTCTCAACATTATGAAGACTATGCTTCTACACCTGGTCAAGAGTCAACCTCTTTGGGGGGTAATGTTGAAGAATGTGGCACTTGTCTTACTCTTCTTGACAGGTTCTTTAGAGGAATAAACATCAATGGCCCCCCACTTGTACTTGCTTTCTTATCTTTGGGGATGCAGCCCTCAAGGAAGCAAAGAAAGGATCACGCTCAGCTGTTGAGACTTTCCACATTAACTGTCTATCTGGGTTAAAGCAGCACACTTGTCAGTCATGAAGCAAAAAAGGAACTAATTTCATGAAATGGGGGTAGCTAAGAACTGTCATTCACTATCTTCCTAAAACGGACACAAAGCATGTGTCAGACTTACTGTTGGCCCAATGAATAGGTGAAATCTTGCAATCAGCATTAAGACAGGAGAAATGAAAGGGAGAGAAGAGCTACTTACAGTGCCTTGTTACCTGCATTGTTTCAATAAATTACACTGTTTCTTTGTACAGATGATAAATGTTATCACAGCTACATCTCTTAACTATGCTTCCAGTGCTGATGTTCATAATATGTCTCCTACAAGCTTAAGGCTGAATGATTTGTCATGTCATTAAGCCCTTTGGAGACAGCTATGCCTCAGGGGGCTCAGTCAATCAACAGCAGTAGAGAAGAGCTGCATTTCAAATTTTCTTATTTATAGGAATCGAATAAGCAATGCAAGTGGGTGCAAAACACTTCTAAACTAAATGTGCAATCATCATCATAACTTGGAATCTCAACATATGACATTCAAAGTTGAGCAAATTGCTTATGTTTCAGAAAATTCACCAGAGTTAATCGGCAATCAGAGATCGCTCAGCTGGTATGCAAAACGGGAATGGGGGAGAAGGCCAATAAAATGACTAGAAAAATGGTAGAAATGAACAACCGAAAGACATTGTTCAATCAGTAATATCACCAACAAGAGGTGGAATGAAACGGTTGTCACCAATTGTCTTGTGTACATCAGCAGGGGAATACCCACAGAAAGCATCACTACAGCATGGTTATACTCTATCCCAACAGGTATCCGATATAGAATCATAGAACCTTTGGGTTGGAAGGGAACTTTAAAGGCCATCTAGTCCAACACCCCTGCAATCAGCAGGGATTCATCTTCAACTAGACCGGGTTGCTCAGAGCCCCATCCAACCTGACCTGGATGTTTCCGGGAATGGGGCATCTACCACCTCTCTGGGCAACCTGTGCCAGTGTTTCACCACCCTCAGTGTGAAAAATTTCTTCCTTCTGTCTAGTCTAAATCTACTCTCTTTCAGTTTAAAACCATTACCCCTTATCCTGTTGCTACAGGCCCTGCTAACAAGTTTGTCCCCATCTTTCTTATAGGCCCCCTTTAAGGACTGGAAGGCTGCAAGAAGGTCTCCCCAGAGCCTTCTCTTCTCCAGGCTGAACAACCCCAACTCTCCCAGCCTGGAACTGGGAGGTTCCAGCACACAGCAGAGATATTCCATCCCTCTGATCATTTTGGTGGCCCTCCTCTGGACCCGCTCCAGCAGGTCGATGTCTTTCCTGTGCCGAGGGCTCCAGAGCTGGACGCAGGACTCCAGGTGGGGTCTCACTAGAGTGGAGTAGAGGGGCAGAATAACCTCACTCGACCTGCTGGCCACGCTGCTTTGGATGCAGCCCAGGATACAGTTGGCCTTCTGGGCTGCGAGCGCACATTGCCGGTTCCTGTCCAGCTTTCCATCCACCAGTAGCCTCAATTATACTGCATATCACGTGCTGTGTTGGAAAATGCAGAACAGGCAGGACAAGGTGCACAGTGTCTTAAATTGCTACCATACACATGTGATACTGGGATGACCAACAGAAAGCTGAAGAACATCGCTTAATAACAGCCTTGGTATTTCTGGTACTGAGATTTCAGCTTCTTCTAGTGACAGACTTCAGTATGTCTGTCTGAGCTTTCAGGCCACAGCACTACACCTGGATGCCTGGCTCCTGCAAGACCATTCTAATCTGTATTTTTAATTACTTGGCTTTGTGTGTCTAAGAACCTGCTAAATAATACAAGATAGAGAATGAGTCCTTCTCTACTTACTGTGCCCCCTGTGCTTGGTAAACATATATCCATAGCAAATATATGACACAGAGCATAACCTTCTATGCAGAGAGCAGTGTTCCAATGCAAAGCCCTTGCCGCTGCTGAGCGCTTCCACCCCTTTTTCATAAATCAGTTTTTATCCTGTATTAATATGGCCATGTAAAAAATGGGCTGGTCAATGCACTTCATTCCTGCAGAGTTCTTTTGCACATGGTTTGAACTGTTGAGATGTTTAAGTCTGGTTGCAGTGGGTCATATCCTCAGACAATATGAGTCAGTATAACTAGAGAAGTCATTAAGTGAAACCATTTTACCAAACAGAAAGACGTACTCCTTATGCAAAACCTATAGCACATGGATTGTGATTTCTAAATTGACAGCAATAACTTTTCTACTCAGTTTTTCTTCGTTTAAATCCTAGCCCAATTTAAATCACGTAAGTGTGTATCCTTACAATTTTAAATACTGACAGCTGCCATTTCTGTTATTGATTTGATCCTCCCTTTATTCTGCCTCAGAAAATTATTCTTGTGGAAATTATGTTTTATGACATGTCTTAAGAGCGCACAGGGCAGTCTGAGGATATTAGTATAGTTTCTCCTCATTTGCAAAAATCAGACCCACATCTAAGTGGTTAAGTGTACAAAGCACAACAATTTTTTTTCTGCAATTATTTAGTGTTTCAGGCTTCAGTGTCAGACACTATATCCAAATTACAGCTTAAATATTACTTCTTAATATTACTTCTTATTTAGTAATATGCCTGCAGATCCATTCAGTATGAAGGCCTTCAAATCACGTGATTAGTTAGAGTTTTCTTATGGTCAACATTTCAGAGTTAAAATGAGAAATGTGGGAAGAAACTCTATTGTTAGCATTGGAATATATTTTTTCATGTAAAAGACTTTAAGATCAACTGTTCTTTACTGCAGAAAGAAAAGGAGTATTTCTTCACTGCTAAATGTTATCTTCCTGTCAAGAAAACAAGAACGTGATAGTCTGCTTTGGCACAGGGACAGCTTCATAAAGAAATATTCTAAAACAAGAACTGAGCAAAGTAGTTGATGCTAAAAAGTATTACTTGGCTGACATGGAGGTATCTGGAAAACTCCCACTAATTTCAACAGGAGTTGAATTTGGATGTATGTTTACAAACCATTACCAAGAAGTTTGATTAAGGAAAAACATCAGTAGAAAAATTTGTCTAATACAAATTCCACCAGATCAGGAGCACAATTGTATTCTTCAGTAAAAGGGAAACTTAATTATTACATCATTTGAACTGAAAAATAATTAATTTTAAAACATTAAATATATAGGAAACACATCAAACATATTAAACAATGCAGTATATATAATCAGAATGTACCCTACTTACACATCATCTACAGTTTGCTAAAGATATTTTTTTAAATGTCTCAGAATATTTTGAAACAAGTTTAATACAGTAACAAATACGTAAGGTCTTACACTCTACTGTCTTACAGGAATGCATAACAAGCATAAAGTTGTTACTTTGCAGGTGTTATGTAAGTATTAAACAGTTGTGAAAGAAAAATCAGCCAGAAGTTAAGCATAAATCCACTGAAATTGAAATACATTAAATTGGACTGCTCTAAGACTGGAATTTAGCCAGTTGTGAAACAGCCTGACAAAATATATTAAAAAGTCAGCATTTATTCACAGTTTAAATGTACATAAATTAGATTCATTTTCAGTCATTTACAGATGTACTGCTGCCAGGATGTATGCTGCTATATGTTAGTATAGGTTCATATATCATTAGATTAAAATTATTACCTTTGGGAAGATGACCTCTGTACTGCTGCAGAACAATTCCTAGTTTAGAAAATAAGAAAATGTCATTGAAAAAATTGGAAAATATTCTGGAACATACAGTCTTCCATTCAATACCTAATCAATCACTATGATAACAATCATCTAAATAAACACTATTATCCTTTTATTTGTGATGGAAGAAAATTTTCCTTGGATAAAACAGCGAAGGAAAGGAAGTAGGCGTGGAAGACACCTTGTAGAAGGCACACCCATAGACCATACCAAACCAAGCACAGATGACAATTTCCTGAATGCCTACGCTGTACTACAGGTTGCCTTCTGTCTATCACTGTGTTCCAGCTTACACAGAGTAGTGAAAGCAGATCTGATAGCAATTGACAGGAGTTTGCTAGCTATGTAATATTTTTCTCCTTTTATTATTTCAACTGGCATAGATAAGACTCCCATATGGAAATCAGTTACCACCACTTACTTTTTACAGTTTACAAAGTTTCATAGCTCTCACATGCAGATCTCATACAGGAAGCAATCATCACTTAATACCAGGCACAATCTTTCCCCTGAACTCTCTCACCTGCACAGAGCTCAGAGTTGTGTCTGAGATTGGAGAGTTAAAATCATTACCAACAATACTGTATGGCCATAAGTAAAGATTAAGTTGTTTTAAAAAACAGCAATAGATTCAGTGCTGCACTAAAAAGTGCAGGCAAAACCACATTGCAAAGTCCTCTGAATAATGTAATATAATATAACATCTCTTGAAATATTATTTCAATCCCAGACATTGGGTGATAAACTGGATTTATTCTTCATGTTGTCTAATGGTCCGACTATCAGAAAAGGAATCCAAGTTCCTTGCCAAGAAGTCTGAGGTAACACCATGGTGTTTCACACAAGGAACATGGCCTTCCCTTTCTTTTTCTCCACTGTAAGCACTGAACATCTTTCATTGGTATTCAGTGAGGAAGTACTTGGAGGCATCCAAACCTCATAGCGTGATTCCAGTTTGAGATTTGATTATCCACCTTAATCCCATTAGACACTGATCTTTTAAACAGCAGGAAATTGCTGACAAAATGCCACCAAGAACATTAAAATTCCATTCACAGGGGGAATTTAATATTACAATTAGTTACAGTAGCAACATAAGCATTGTAATTGTTTACATTTATTTATCTACCAAGTGAGAATTTAAAAATGTTGAAGGAAATATCAAAAGCAATTGTTCTATAAATGAAAAAGTGGAGGAGGAATGCAAAACAATTTCAAATTCTAACCAACAGGACTAAGTTCCATTTGCTTCTAATTTAGGTGTTGTTGATAACTTTAGTGTAGTTATTTGAAAATAGAGCTTTTTGCTTCTCTGTATAAATTAAATAAATGCATTTCTTTTAGAGTTATGTTTATCAGAAACAATCCCTTGAAGAATTGTGCAGTATAAGGAAATCTGAAGTTTTCCATCATTAGGGGAGTCAATCTGATGGCAAATGCCTAAGGCCTGTTTACAAAACCAACTCTACTGAAGGGCATCTCATCTCTGCTTCCCTTTACTTAATCCCTTTATCCCAAGATAGGTGCATTCAGCCCTACCTCTTGCCTGATAGAGGTTTGCCTAATCCATTTGAAACAACCTCCAATGATACAGACTCCACAGACTTCTGAAGCAACTGGTTTTGGTGCTTCACCTCATGACTACTTGTTTTGTCTCCCTAATGTCTAAAATGTCTGTAATTGTCTTGTTACAGTTTACGCCATGACCTCTTTTTCTGTCCATCATGGATATGGACAGTACATTTCCCCTTCCTCTGTGCATATTTGAAGGTCATCACGCTCAAATGATGGAATAGGTGGACAATAACCTCATGGAGCTCAGCAAAGGCAAATGGAATGTCCTGCCCCTGAGGGAGAGTACCTTCATACATCAGTGCAGCCGGGGGCACAGCTAGCTAGGTAGCAATTATACAGAATGAGACTAGGTAATCCTCGTGGATAATGCCTTGAAAATTAGTCCATTCTTCGTTTTTCTAGTAACTCTTTCTGTAGATGTGTTTGTGTATAAAAATATGTTATTGAGAAGACATAGATGACTCTTCTGAGAGGTGCACATTGGAAGAAGGAGGGGCAACAGTTGAACAAGGCAAATTCCAGCTGCACATACAGACAATTCTTCCCCATGAGTGTTTAAACACTGGAATGGGTTACCCAGAGAGGTTCTGAAATCTCCGTTCCTGAAGGTTTTGAAACCTCTGCTAGACAAGGCCTCAAGCGACCTTCCTTAAGCCTGAATTTCGCCCTGCTCTGAGCATTTCAGATAGGAATATGAAGTTCTAATAGTAATCTTACGCCAACTAGTAACAAGTGAATTAGCATCCAGAAAATCCAAATGCTATTAAAGGAGACACATTAGCTTATAGCTGTGCCCTGCAAGCCATTCCTACACACCTTTCTATGAAATGTCTTCCAATTCTGCATAAGCAAGACAAAACACAGTGACAGAATGTGTCATTATTTTCGAGACTCTATTTAAGAAAAAAAGTCACTCTGGATTTAAAAAAAATCAGCAATAACATGGAGTTGTTAAAAAAAAACAATTTTATTCTCCCTATTAAAAAGAGAGAGAGAGATTTTTAATTCTTTGCTTTTATGTGGCAGTTGAATTTTTTTCCTTCCTTAGTTTTCCGTGTTTAAAGATTAGCTACTTTGGTAATGCGCATCCACACACACAAGTGGAAAGTGTAGTAGTTGAAAGAAAATTCACAAAAGCATGCATAAATGTCTGCAACTGTGGATGTTAGAATACACATTCACAGTGATGAGGGTTAGTAAGCCATCTTTAGGAGGAATAGTAATGCGATCAGTAAAATATTAAATAAATTTTATATCTATCCCCTATTTTTCAGATTTTTCGCTGAGAGACAGCAGCATTTTGGACTTAGTGTATTAACTTTTCAGAAGAAATATTTAATTTCATCCCTGTTTTTTCTGCTCAGCCTTTCTGAAGACGTACATTAGTTCTACAACACCTCTACTGTGCTGTAAGAAATCCAATGCTGTATTGCAAAAGATTTTTTTCCTGTATGTATCTTTGGGTTGGGGGGGATGGCTATTTATTTTTATACAATGTTTTCACTATTATAGGACAGAGAAAAAAAGGAAGAAATTGAATATGAGTGTAAAAGAACCCATGAGAGATTTTATTCTGAACTGCACAGATTATTTTGTTGTGTCTGTTCTGAATCATATTTCATCAGACGCAGAATAGGATAAAGGAAAAGCCCAGCATGCAGTCTCTTCCTCCTGTTAATATTTTAAAAGATACATATTGTACAGAGGGGCCAATCAGTCTTACATCCCTTCCATGAAAAATCCTTTCTGATCATAACAAGTACTTTAAAATGCGAATATAGGAAAGGTCTGCATCAGTCTGCCATCGCTGACCACTGCTGACCAGAACTGGAGAGCACCAGATCGGCAGACATTTGCTGCCCTCTTTTGGAACATGTAAGTGAAGATTCAGCAGATGATTTAATGTGGTTTTGTTTTTATCAAGTGTTTCCCTTTGCCACATTGCTCACAATCAATGGATTTTTAGTCAATTACTTAGCTTACTGAATTAAAAATTCATTGTTGGGTTAGGCACTTAAACTTCCACCAAAACAAAAAAATGTTTACCAAGAGAGATTTTTCGAGTACGTGGGCCATGTGGATACCCTGAACACATTCTTTAATAACTGACTAATTAAGCGTTTATTTTAGTGGAAAACTCTCATATTTTTTCTGTTAATTTTAATAAAACAGGTTTTATGCAAATGTGTGGAGTGAGTGAAGTGTCCTTGAAAAAATAATAGAGTTGGTCTTTCTGTTGTAATAGAAAAAAGAATTCATAAAGAGTGGTAATATTTCTTTACTAGTAATAAATATTTATTAGTTGTTTATTCTTTATTTTTTTCTGCCTTCACTTTGACCTGGAAGAATATTAGAACTCTAAACTAATAATCAAATGAAATGCAAAATAAAATTTTAATCTGAATACTACAGGAGTCTAAGTAGCTTATCAAAATTGTCGTCACCTACAAATACAGCAAGGAAATTGTCAGCGAGCTGTGAGAGACCCTAACTGATGCAGTAGGACAATAGAAACAGGATATAATACCCACCAAGGTCATCAGAACTGTACTAGAAAAAATGGATGTTTGAAAATAAAGCAAGGAGAAGTGTTCTGAAGCAGTTACATTGCTAAATTAAAGAGCTTCTGCTAAGTAGGACAGGTTGCTAAAGATAACATTATTGTATGCACAAAGAAAAGTCCATTTACACTACAAACAATCACTGTACACATAGGTTAATCTGTACCAATGTTTTTTCCAATGTTTTTTAATATCACGATTGTAAAAGATAGACACCATTTTCACCACCATTTAAATTTTTGAACAGGAAAACATCAAGCAAATTAAATGACCCATTTTTACTCTAAATAAATACTGTCCTATACCATTTTTATACATGGTAATAGTTTCAGCGCTATACTTTAATGAACATGCTATGTGGTAAAAACAGAATACGGCAATTCCTATCTTTATCAAACTCTCATAAAGGCGATTGTGAACAGACTTCACTAAAATCAATTCTCTGTGCTACATGAAAGGTCTTAACCCTGAAACCAGATCCTGAATCATGTATTCTCTGTGTTTAGGTAGTAAATCATGCAGTGCCTGTTTTATGTCTAGAACAGGCTCTACCAAGTGGCAAATTCAAATTCTGATAGGAGTTTAAAATCTGTACCTATCTCATTTGTGATCCGTGTGCCTCTGAGCTGGAGAATACAGTTACTGGGATTTGACAGTCTAGAATGAATTATATCGCTTGGTATGATTTCTGACATTGAGATTACTAAAGTAATTTAATTGTTGTTAATGCTTTACCAACAAGATGAAATACGAAGAAGAGGCTGTTAAGTGACTGTGTATCTTTTAGAAGGTAACTATATGTTGACAAATTTGACACATTCAACACAACGGCTCCACAGCCCCAATCCAGCGAAGTGTCATTGAGCAAAGCGCATACACGGTACCTTTCCAAAGCTGGGCTTACTTCTTAGAGAGGAAGTTACAAAGGTATGTAAGACTCTAAAGCTTGCTTGGATTATATGCAGTGTTGAAGTATTTCTCCTCTGTTACTTACCTGTTTATTAAGCTTTCAACCTTAGAAAGCTTTTGGCTGCAAAGTACAAAATTACAGTGATACCTTACATGTTTTTGCAGTATAAATATATCTCTCATTGCTCAGAAGGACCCAGGAGCCAGATCAACCCTTACAATTACTCTGTCATTTTCCTTGCTGATTCTCGATTTAGTGGGATTAACAGTGTATTTTTCTGTCCACCTTAAAATTTTGAACCAATTCGTCTCTTCCAGGTTTTGTTTTTTGCCACAGACTTTTCTGTAGTGCTCAGCTAACAGGTTTAATAAAACTTGAACACCCACCTTCCAAATTGAGAACGTCCCTAAAATGTTGTTTTGGGAAACCTGAAGCATATATTTATTGCCCAAATCGTCACTGTTAACTGTGTTTATTTAGTGTTCTTGGTATTGTGTGCATGAACAGAGGAGCAGAAGCAACCCTGACCAAAATACCTAAGACCATCGACAGACAGTACAAGGCTTTAGAAAATCAGTGGCTTCTTGTACTGTTTGCACAATGCTTCCACAACAGCATGGGAACCCCCAGAGAAAGTCTCCAGAGAAACCCCTCCATAGATTCACATGGAAAAACATAATGAATCTACTACACACGACAGTACATGTGACATCCTGTACTTCTCTCCATGTACTGAGATTTTTTTTTCTATTTTGACAAAAACGTATGTATTTCAGACTGAATAATTTTTTTAAAGGGAAGCAGTTTCGGTTTGTTTTACTATGGTAGCCCAACATCATGCTTATTATTCACAGAAGGATTCAGAGAACACTGGATGAATCTCTGTTATAGTCTTTAGAAACTCAGTGAATAATGTTAGCCTAAGACTACCAAGTAAAAAAGTACATTTTGCTGACCTCAGACATGGCTCTGTCTCATTTTGATCTAATCCTTGAAGTCAACAGAAAATTTTCCTGCAGTAAAAAAAATCTAACTTGTTTTAAGTGAAGTCTGCAGTGATTGATGAGTCTGTCAGCAGCCAATATTAGAATTCTACCGAAGCTGATTTATCGGATGCTATAATAGAAGACAATTTTTATTTCTTTTTTATTTCCAGTTCACCTGGAGCACAGGAATTTGAAAACTTTCTCAGACATAACTAGAGTATAATTTCTGCCAGTGATGCTTCCAAATATGCAATCAGTCACTGTCACCTACAAACTATGATGACTTTAGAAAGTGCTGTATGGGGAAGAGAGTTTAGGAGCCCAGCACTGATGACCTTGGACAATAGATCATTACTATATCCTTCAAGGCTGTCAGTGGAATGGCTCATCTACTGTCCTTACAATTCCCCATGTAGCTATTCAGCTCAACTGATTGTAATAGAGAATTTGTATAGGTAGCATTAGAGTTTCCATAAAAGATCTTAACAGTTTATATTACAGTGGCTGTTACTAATCCTATTTTGAACAGATCTTTCCAGCTATACTTGCAAAATTCACAGTTACACAGCTGCATTTGTAAAAAGTCTACTTTTGTGTTTTCACATAAAATCTGAGTGTATGTGTTTCTACACTTACGGGTTTGTGCTTTTTCCTGGAGTGCTGATGAACGTCATAATTGCAGCAACAACATTTACAGCTAGAATAGACTTACTGTTAACCTGACATATTCAGATTTTATCTCCTTTCTTCCAAATATAACATGAAACTTTTAAAACTAAGTGATAGTTTATATTAAGCATATACTTATATTACTTATATTAATATAAGTAATAACTATTATACTACAAAATTGTATTTTTATTCATGTAGTCTGTTTTTAAGCTTTAGCTAGTCTTATTGAGAGTTTGCTTTTTTTTTTTTCCCCCGAAGAGGTTAATTAGATTCATAATTTAATTTACTTAAACCATAAACTGCTTGCTGCCTGATTACTATTTAATAGCAACCAGATTTCAGAATTCATGCAGATGTAAGGTTACCATATATACTATAAACTTGCACCACCTTAGCTCTTTGAGTAACATGTATTCATATCTGAGGGTCGTGCCTTTTAGCAGTCTCCATAACCTGACAGAAGTTAAAAGGACATATATAGTGCACTTGCCTGGGACACATGATGAGTGCTGTTTCATCATATGTGCAGTATGAGCTGTATCTCTCTCCAGAGATCATCAAGGGTTTAGGATAATAGGAAGGCAAAGAGAGACAGAGAGGTGAACCACAGCTGTCAGCTTTTTTATTCTCAGTTCTAGTTTTCTTAAGGGGTTTAAAACTGTCACTATGATCAAAAGCCTAGCACTTAAGACAGCCCCCAGGCAGCCAAAGGAGAACAACACTTTCATGTTTAGTGCCTCCTATCAGAATTCATAATGGAGAGGTTGCCTATCACTTCCACCATCGCAGCATTTCCTAATTGGGTATAACGGGTATTAGAAAATATGTATGCCATCAGGTTTCCTACAACCCTTCCTTCTGTATCTGCCTATTAAAAATATGTGAAAATGTATGCCAATACACTGAGGAATACCACTTACATGCACATCACCCCTGAACGTCTAGTTCTGTCCAGCTGCACTCTGCAAAGGGAATTTCACAGGACTGTGTGTTCCTTTAATCCAGGAAACAATTGCATCCACAACACTCGTTACTATTCCAATGCCTCTACAGTGTCAACTTGCCTGGCTTAGAAACCTTACCTGCTTTGGAACACAGCTATCCATCTCCATATCAAGCTGCACCAGGGTATAAAACATAGCTCATGCTAAAGATGTCATTCAGGCATGTTAAAGGATAAAATCTCTAAGACATTAGCTAATGCTGTTTGTAAAAACCCTTCCTAACAGTTGTTGATTTTGCAGTTTTATATTGAGCGCTACTCACTTTAACAGGGTTCACGACAAAACTCGCATTTAAGTAGTGGCAAATCATCTATCTGTGTTCTTTGCAACCTGCAACCAAACATAAAATAAGAAAGATGGATAAATAGGAAAAGACTGATCATCTCTCAGGTTCTTTTTCACTTGTATTTTTATCCCACTGTCAGAAAAAAACATGGATTTAGGACAATATTCCCAGAAAGCAAAAGTTTTCATTTCCCTCTGAGGTAAATGCTTTCAGCCAGAAGGAAAAAACAAACTGAGAAAATTACTAACGTCAAGAATTTCACCTGCACAAAATTCTTCAGAAAAAGAAGGATTCCTACAGTTAAAATTCTTTAAAGGATATATATAACCCTTTACCAATATCATAATTGTTTTGAAGAACCTCCCCTGAAAAAAATTTTAAAAGGACAAGATTATAGGCCGCCAGTTTTAACATGCTTGTACTCCAGGTAACTTTTGAATACATGTTGACTATGTTGTTATTCCTTGGAAAGCTTCTTCGTCAGAAGCCATAAAACATGCACCCCATGGAGCAGAAAAGGTAGTATTTATTCACCTCTCTGATGGCATTACCTGTGGTCTCACCCTGACCACTCATCTCCTGGGTGATTCTGAACAAATCAATTACTTTTTCTCCTCCTTTTCTATAAAACACAGACAACATTACCTCCCTTGGGAAGCTCTCCAGCACCTCCTGATAGTAAAGAGATTGTTACGTTGTAACTTACACCCTTGTCAGAACCCGGATTCATTTTTTGTTGATTCCCAGTGAAAGTTGCTGTTTGAGACTTCCAGATTTCTTTCCAACGTTCTTTCACGTTTCAAGTTACTTATGCTGAATCAGATAATGTATCTTTCTGTATGTCTGTACAGCACCCAGTGCTGAGATATTTGCAACCTTATGAAGTACAACAGGGAGCATAATAACAGTAACATGTAAATTTAGATATTATTTTTGCAGAAAACTTTTTTTCAGACTTCTATTTTTCAGAGTAATTGTTGCTCAGGCAAAGCAGCCTTTCCCATTTCAGAGGTATGCTTAACACCTGCTTGGACCCATAGTTTGGATCATGATGGCCTTTTGTCAGAGCAAAAATCTTAGAATCACTGTGAACTGTCGGTGAAAAACAAATTATGGTAATTGAGGTACATGTCTATTTCAATGTCGTTTGATTTTCTGGTTTGTATGCATTTGCTAGAGCTAAGTGTTGTGGCACTTTGTTTCTTTATTGACTTATTTCTGTGATGACATGTTTGTTGTCATGTGATATAACAAGATGGGGGACAGTAACCCAGTATAATTCAGTGAAACATGGAACATAGGAAACTTCGCTGAAGTGATCCTTTTCCCTTTTACAAAGCTCAAACCCATCTGACACCTTGAGTCATCTCAACTTGAACGAGTAGATGACAGTGAAAGGTAAAGGGATCTCTAATGTTTTTGAAAAGGATTTGAAAAGGGAAGGATATTCCTATGATTCAACATAGACATCCAGAAAAATTAAACCATGAGGTAATACGTTGACCAGCCAAACTGTAAAACTTTCACCTTGTTGGAGATGTTATGTCAGAGAATGTTCTTGCAATTCATGGTCTTAGTCTGACTTTATACAACCTTCAAACTAACCAATAACATGAGAGAAAAGCTCTGGCACTGTTTTTTCTGGGCTTCATCATGGTAAATCACAAACAAATATTTCTGTAATAAAACAATCAAATTGTATAGTTACCAATGAAGAAGGCCTGACAAATCCATAGCTGTTAGGTAACCATGTGAGAAAATGAGTGACATAACCATCATGTCCTTTGAATTAAACTTCTTATAAGAGTATATCAAACTTCTAGTAATTTCAGTGAAGTGCCAAGAAGCTTACGTATTCACACTTGATTCAGAATAATTCTATGGCTTGGTAAATCAGGGCAGTTTCCTGCCCTGCTCTATACTGAAGATACGTAGGCTCTCCGTGCTTCGGTTCTCCATTGTTAAAATGGAAATAAAAGTCCCTTCTGCTGTTGTCAGGCTGAGTAGGGTCTAAAGGACCATAATTTCTCCCCCATCCTACTTGTGCAGCCCCAATTGCTCTGAACAACATGCCCTCTGTGTTGCATGGCAAGGAAAGGACTGCAGCATCGCAGCGCTCAGAATGTCCTTTGCACAATCTTTCTACCAGACTGCATGGCTGAGGGAGTTACATAAAACCATAGCATGGCCTACTTAATAATAAAAGCCAGGGACATGCTCTTATTTAGGTCTAGCATTTGCAAGCCAGCTGGCATGGAGCTTTTAAGCATAGACAAAATAAAGCTGTGTCTCTCACCATTGAAAACATCATGAAGATGTCCTTTCTCTACTTTTTCCAAGTGCTGAGTAATTGAACCTAGCAAAGCTAGTATTTGTATTGCAGTTCCTGTCTTTCCTATTTCTATTAATTAATTTTGATATTGATTAATTTGGAGTTGATATTTACATTTGGTAAGAAGAAAAACACAAGGGAAAAATACTACTTCTTTCCTTGTGGAGTTTTGCCATAGGGGTCATCTATTCATTCTTCAAACATTCAGCATGGTATTTCCTTAATTTTTAAGAACATATTCGGGTCTCATTATTGAATGCAACCACCAATTATTTGCAATTATTTTATAAGCACTCTTCTATTATAATTTATTGTTTTTATAGTGTCATACACATATCAAATTCTCACTGTGCTCAGGGCCACAGAAGTTTACCACAAAAAAGATGACATTTGTGCATGCACAACTGAAAGATATGTATAAAGAAGAAATTTGGTTTTAAACTTATTCAAAATCCTCCATTACAAACATGTCCTTTTGTAATCCTTTCAATTCTTACAGCCTGAAAGCATCCTGTGATGCACATGAAGTGAGTGAAGAAGTGCTCCTCTTAGTATTCTAGACAAGAAGTCTATGCACACTTTTTGCATGTAAGTTGAAAGAAATGTGAGGTGCATTAGAGTATAAATTCTAATGGAATTTTGAAGTTTAAAGCTATTATATCTGGAAAATACCCAGGGTACCTATGGAAGTCCTTTATCCCTATTCATTAATATTACTGCAGTAGTCTGTGGTCTAAAAGTCCCAGGCGATGGTTCAGAGCCTTGTTGTGCGAGGCACTGTACATGCAGTGCCGTAAAAGCTTCCAGTGGAGACATGTGAGAGGCTACTAGCAATGCTATAGACTACAATAAAAGACAAAATGGGAGAACTGGAGTAGAGCTCTAAAGAAAGAACATTGTGTCATGTGGCCCAACTATAAAATAGAAAAATTGCATGTAATTATTTCCCAGGCTGAGTGTGATGATGTGAAAGGGAAGAACTAATGATGATGCACTCTGCTTGTTAGAGGTTTTTCCTTCCAGGAGCTCAAGGTTACAAGAAGTGCTCTTCACTTGGATTTTTTTTTTTTTTTCTTCCTTCCACTAGAAATGTGATGGTTACAAATAAATTCTGTACACAGGGAGTTAATAACTCCAAAGACATTGTGAAATAATTTTAGTTACTAAAGCCAGACATACAGTCTTAGCAATATTTTTTTTCCTGACTTCAAGCATCCTGTATTGATTGATTAATTATTCTACCAATGAACTAACAAATATTGACCTTATAGAGTTGAGTAGCATTTAGCCAAAAGTCAGTAATCTACATCGATCACTTAATGGAACATCAAAGCTCAGCATCTCTGACAGTTTTATGTCATTCAGCAAAAATCTGTCTATGCTTTGATGATACCTTGACCTTTCTTATTAGGCATCCTTGGCAGAAAACTAAAAGCAATAATAAAATTAAACCTGCGGATAATGCTTTGTTATCTGGAGTGAAACAGTCACTGTTACAGGATGCTCCCTGCAGATTTACCTACCAGCAGTGGTAGCATTTCTTTTTCAAACTAAAAATATCATTTTCTAGTTATATGATCAGGCAGCATGATAGACAAATATAATTTTACCACATCAGAGTATTAAGAAAAAAATAAGAATACACTGGTATACGTATTAAAAAAAACAACAATAAACACATATACAACTTCAGAATAGGACTGTGAAGCCTGTAGCCCTCTTAACAGCTAGGGATCTTTCTCTGCAGCTGTCAGAGCAGCAATTCAATCCAGCTTTGTGCGCAAGAGCTATTGCTAACATCCCTGATCAGGTACACAGAACAGAGTTATTACTGACAGCCCTGATGAGGAACACAGAACACCCTCGTTAAGCTTATTAACACTGCTTCTGCACTATCTACCTCTAAACCTTGCTGATATGTGTTTTCACGCAGAGCAAACGTTGCAATCTCTATGACTGCAAGCATAGACTTACCCTGAGGGGATTGGTGGGTGCAGTGGCAGATGAATGGGGAAGGTTTCTCGCACAGCTTCCCGCTCCAGAGCAGCGAAGTCTCCAGAACCTTAACTCTACATTAGTCAATGCAGAGTCCTAGCACCTCAACCCAGCTCGCCTCACTTCTTCAAGGTAACTCATTGCCAGTCATTAGGGTGCAGAAATATCAATAGCTACCCCAGTATTATTATAGTCAGGAGTAAACTTCATGCCCGCACAAAGTAAATCTCTTCTTCAACCAAACCTGAATGACAGGAGGAGTGGTACATTGACAAAGAAAGCATCAAAGTCAAACTGGGTCAGAAGGAGAAGCTAGAGGACTATCACCTTCATTTTTTTAACTCCAACAACTGAAGTAGCTCCTCCCCTTGCAAGAAACAAGTCCAGAAAATTTCCTACTTCCATTTTTCCCAGAGGAAAACTCCTCACTCTAATCTCCTTATTATTGAAATACCACTTGCCTAGAGTAAGGTGCTGTAGAAAGCACCTTGGGAACCTTGGGAACTGGCATTTAGTTACCTAATTAACTCACAAGAGTCAAGTGAGAGGTGCTTTCCATGCTCTGAAACCTATTGTTTCCCTAGGCTGGTATACAGGCAAAACTAGTCTAGCCATCCCTTCCCCTAACTTTCAAAGTTGTTCTTTTGATCCCAATCTAAAAAAAGGTCAATATACATCACAGTGGTGGCTCCTGCTTAATATTGTTGCCGAAACAAATATGTGAGTAGGGCCCATCTGAGCTGTGAGAACTATTAGAGTTCTACAGAAAGCCAAAAGAGACAAAGCAAAGACTTTCAGTCCCAAAGCTGTGGAAGTTTGTATGTTCACAACAGTCTGGGTGTAGAGGGCCCTGATTCAGCCCACTGAAGATCTTCCTAGCATAACTCAAGATTGTTACCATAAAGATGCCTTAACAATAGTTAGTTATTATTCACTGACACCGTAATTCATGGTTTTAATTCTTCTTAATTGTTTCACTGCGATCTCATGTGAAAGTCCCTGTTTTTTGTGAAATTTTTCCTTTTTACTAAAATTAAGTTGTATCCAGGTTGGCTTTGGCTTTGAATGTCTGCTTCACACTATTCATTCTTCTTTTCTCTTTTCTAGTTGCATTGGTGATGATTTCTTGCTGAATTCTATTCTTGAAAAATATTTTGCCAAGACCACATTTTTAACTGGTTGCCAACTAAACTACACGCATGACTTATAATGAGAAAACAGTGCAGTTCAATATGAAAAGAGATTATGGTTTTGATTCAATAGAATTCTGAGCATTTATATTCTACATCTGTTAATGACGTAGCCTGATATTGGGCACCTAAGAAACCAGATTTTTGAAAGTACCCAGTAACCAGCAAGCTTTTAAAAATTAATCTTACAGGGAGCTGAGCTTTTTTTGAAATTGATGGCATTCAGTGTCTAAATGCAGTCACACATACTTAGAAAATCTACCTCAATTTCCTCACTGAAAGTCATTGGACCTGATATTACTTCTGTGTAGCCTGAAAATGTTGCAAGGAAATTAACAGTTAATAAAAATCTATGGTGCTATAGAAATCCACCTTCTGCACTGACCAAGTACAAAAACAA
>NW_010544013.1:23441-32644 GCF_000687285.1 Phaethon lepturus | reverse complement strand
ACTCTTTCCTACATTCTGGCTTAGGGGATAATTGCCTCTTACAAAACCTTTTCTAATGGAAGAAAATCATAGAGAAATGAGGTGTAAGTTCATTATGCCTGTCCATCTCCCAACCTTAAAGCAGCATCAACTCTAACTTGGTTCATTATACAAAAATTCTAAGGGCTAAACACACATTCAAGGATAAAACATATAAAAAAGACTTAGTCTCTGTCCAAGCCTTCTAGCTATTAAAGAAAAACACTAATAAAAGAGCAAAACCAATGCTGTTTTTACAAAAATTCAGAGATATTCTGTGTTCCAGTTGCTCAAAACCAAAGGTGTATTGCTTTTGGTATCCAAATTCATTGTGTATGGAGATGTACAACTCCCCATTTGTTTCTATTATATTTAAGACAGACACCTTATTTCAGAGGTTTGTCTCAAATGGTGGTTTGGAGCAGAACTCTGGAAATTCAGACAACCTTACTTCATAAGTTGTCTATAATCTAGAATAATAACTAAACCTTTTACTACACAAAGTATAGATGAAATTGTATGCTATTATCACTATTTGCAATAAAGAACACTATTTGTCTACAGCCCTACGTAGATATTCATATCTGCACATTCACACACACACACCCCCCCGCAAGCTACAGAACTGAAGATATACATCCTTTAAAACCACTTCCAAATGATAGAAGTATTTTTCTATCACCCTGTCATGTATAAAACATGCTTTGTGCACAGAACTATATTGAGTACGGAACTCAGTCTAAAATAAATTGTGTTGTTTTTCTTTTCCTGAGTGTTAATTTACTTTTAGATATTCTAGACATACCCTCTTTAAAATGGTACGTTCTGTTTCTATTTTACTGTATTCAGCAATCAGTGTCGATTACTCTTGGTAACCATGGCAACAAGGCAGCTAACTGTTCTTAAATCTTCATTTGTCCACTACTTTGACAAAATACCATACAGTTAAGAATGCTTTCTTACTAAAGACATAGGGAAAACCTGGAAGGGAGAAATGCATAACATCTTTTAACTAATAATATGATGGAAATAAGTTCTGTAAATTAAACAATTATTCCCTTTGGGAGTTAAACATTCTTTAGGATCCTATAGTAAAAGCAGTTTCACAGTTTTCAGGATCTTCAAGGCTTCACTGTACTCTGATATTGTTCATTTCTTGTGTGTACTTTAAATCTTCCCAGAGGAACTCTGGGATCTTTTCTGATATTATTTGGAGTTTGCCTTCTGTAATAGTCTGCTTCTGGATTACTACTAGTACCATAAGATAATAGCTAGAGAGTCTGGCACAACCATAGATCACCTCTGATTTCTTTTGACAGACTCAGAGGCTAGCAATCTATGCAATGGTACAGAATAATTTCAGCTGCTTCTGTGATTCTCATGATCTCCAGTCCAGACATAAAAAGACAGTCTTATTTGTGTAAAGAATCAGGGACTTGGGATGGGCACGGTAGATCAACATGAGGAGAAACTAAAAAATGTCATCCCATGAACTGAGAAGACTGGAGAAAAGGTTTTGTTTTCCTGTAATCATGTAAATCTGTAACGAGTTATTAAAAAAACAGGGGAAAGAGAAAAAAAAAAAATTGTGCGCATACATTCTGTTTGGAGACAATAGAAATCCCCTTCCTTTTTTTTTTCCCCCCAAACAAAAAGCACCGAAAATGGTTACATATCAAAAGGATTCTTTGACCAATTTTGGGAGTTGAACTCCTTATGAACACATTATTTTTCTGTCACTGATGATACAATAAATTAAGCAAGCATTTTGTCGTGATGTGTGCGAAATATTTCCTTATCGCAACATTTTATAAAAATACATATATGCTCAGGATAGCACGTGTTTACATACAGCAAAGAGAATGCAGTCCAGTGAGCCAGCCACATTTTATCTTCCTCTTCTTCAGGTACCTGGTCCAAGTCCCTCCTTCTCCTAGTTGTGCCCTTTCTACCACTGTGCATTGCTCTAACAAATGCTTGGCTTCTTTTCCTACGGTGAGAAATATTTACACACACACACAACCTGGTTACCTTTTTCGTAGCAAAATTGTTACCTTCTGCACATGAACCCACAAAATATCAGCTTGCAAGATACCGGACTGACAAAAACTACAGTGAACTGAAATTGACTTTTCAGAAAGGAAACTTTTTTTTAACCCTAACCACTCATTGCTATACTCTGTGCCTAATAAATCTCATACAGTACTTTGGATTTGGTTAGTAGAAAAAACACTTGTAGTTGCAGTGTCTTATGATAGTTTTAAGTATGTCTCTACAGGCAGAGCCGTGGCTGCCACGGAGCACTATGTATAGTCACGTTTTACCCATACAATATAGGCAAATAGGAACTCTGCACAGAAATGGGGCACACTTGGGGTATAGGCTACTGACAGGCTTGAAGATTTGGTCCCAACTATTCTCTCTGCTTTTTCGGATTTGTATATATCTTTTGCCGTCATTATTGAAAGTAACTGTTAAGTCAACCAGTAATTGCTTTCTTAGTATAAAAAAATCCACATCATATATATCATTAACATAAATTTGGGCATGAAGTAAGATGTCATAAACTGAAGAGCTGCTGTGATTCTGCTTTCAGTAAATCTTCAAAGTACAATCCAACTCCGAATGAGCACCCAGCTTGCAGAAAGAGAGACTGCCTTCTTACTGCTCCAGGCTTCCAAATCACGTTACACTAACTCCTTTCCAAATCTAAGTGTAGCTATGTCTCTCATAAGACTTTTGTTTCATTTACCTTCCTTTAATTTATCATCATCAGAAATACTTCCTCTGCGACATAATAGCTAAAAGAATAACATATTCTGACAATATATAGTATCTACTTTCCTAAGTTTTTTTTTTTGTTTGCTTTGTTGGTTATTTTTTCCAAAGGGAAATAGGTATCTGTGATGTTGTCAGGCCTGCTACTGAGATTACTGTCCTACATTGGGTAAACTGAAAGGAATATCAGTGTTTTCCATCTATCAAGTGCTCCCTTACGTAATGTTTCAGGGAAAATTTTAAAACTCCAGCTGGGCTATAGCTGAACCTTTTTCTATCATTGCAGCTGAGCTGAAGGCATGAAATACAATGGTAAAATGTACATTGGAACCAAGTGAAAGGCCACTATAACACTGCCATTGTCATACCATTACAAGGATTTTATAATGTACAGCTACTGCTTTTCTCAGTTGACATCATATAGGGCTCAGCTAATGGAAGGAGACATGGAACATAATGCGCCAACTAGATGCTGGACAGGAAACAGTAAATGGATCATGAATCCAGCCCCTCTAGCTAAAGCAGTCAGAACTCTGAATAGCAGAAAGACTAATGTTTTTAGCCATTTTCCCTTCCAGACATAAGCCAAAAGACCCAACAATGAAATGTTTTCATTTTCTGGCTGTCCACCTTATCAAGAAAGCCAGCCAGCCATGCTCAAAAGCATTTGCTTTTAAATGAATCATGGCAATACAATAAAGATGCAACATGCAGATTAAGTTCAAATCAATGACAGAAGCTGGGGCTCACATCAGTATGTTCCAAAGTGCAAAAATTGCTCACAGTCAGAGAAGGTTCATCCAATAATGTGCCACCCCTGTGGCACAGAAAGTAACATGCTGAGTTCATGTGATGGCCTTGGTGCTACTGCTGTTCTCTTGAGCAACTTTTGGAATTTAGTAAAACTGTCAGCATTAATAAAATTTTCACCCATACAGTGTGATGGCTATTTAAAGCAGTAAATCTCCAAATACACTTTTTTAGCACTTTGGCTATGTTATATACTGTAATCATCAGGCTTCTGTTGTCCAGCACATGAATAAGCTGTGCTTTACAACACTGCTGTTTTTAGACAGTGTGAAAAAAGTCTTTACTTAGAAAGAGATAATAATTGTGTAGCTCTCCACAGGCTGGAAGCTTGTGAAGTTTAAGAGAACTACAAGTCTTACCTAGAGTTTTCCTCAAGAATCTGCAGGTTTCCTGCAGTACTGGAAATATTTTTTTGCTCTGCAAACACATCTAACTGCGCACATGAGATGTCAATTTGTCTTTAAGCGCCTCCCTAATGCAATTGCTGAAGTCCAGAAAAGACGGTGCTGGGAATAAACCAAAGCCAGAAGTCCATAGTCAGAACCAAAACCAGAGGTCCATAGTCAAAAACAAAGCTCAGTTGATTTATTTCTTTTTTTTTTCTTTTTTTTTTTTTTTGACTGACATTTATATCTAAATTCTCTTCCAGGGGCTCACAACCAGTGTGAATACAATCCCCATTTCTTCAAATTTAAAATTAGGCACTTCAGTGCTAAAGACCTCAGTAAACTTCTTGATTTTTCAAAGGTGGTGAGGATATAAAACTTCTGAAAATTGACCAGTGGCAGACCTGATTCTAACCAGAAAGTTTTCAAAATCTGGACCTCAGCTAGAAGGAAGTAATGATCTAAATAGAAATAATAATGGCACCATTGGATCATACTGGCTTTCATATATGCTGCACTTTCCTGGAAACTATAAACTGAAGTTTTAATTTGTCCCTAGAACCAATTAGGGGGGAGAAAATGAAATTCTTTTTGTTAATAAATCTCTCTCTGAAAGATGTTTTCATAATAAAATAAATCAAAGATAAGTAGCACAATCATACTTATTTTTAATGTATGTTTTATTTTCCAAGAAGGAAAACAGGTCTTCCAAAATGAAAGGAAGCCTTTTCATTCAAAAAACTACAATGTTTTCCTAAGCTTCTCAGTAATTTGCTCTGAATTTATCTGCATTAGCCTTTAGCCATCCAAAATGTGTCATACACAGTTTGCTGTATATATTCCATAGCACATTTGTTTTTTAATGCTTGTGTTAGTAAATTTTACCACTGCTGAAAACTATATTAATTGACTTTTCCAGGTTTGCCTTTACCTTTACCTTAAGTTATAGCACATTTTGCAGCCTGTGCTTCACTGCAATCTGAAAAGAACAAATATTCCCACTGTTTGTAGGGTTTTTACATTCACTTGTATAACAAATTTTCCAAAATGCACCATTTTGTGCTACTTTTGAGAGCTCAGTGGAATAGAATTTCCCTAAAAATAAATCTTTCCATGTTCTGTCTACCCCTTTGTATATTGCTACTAGGTTGAAATGTAGTGCCATTTTGTAGTAGTCAGTATAAAGACCAAAACAAAATGGCATTTCAAAAAACAGAGTTCTAATCGTTGCGTTAAAATTAGAGTGTAACACCTACACAAATGTTATACGAAGCACACTGACGGAACGCTGGCTCCATACGGAAAGGGAGCACCATCTGAGCACGGTGATTATCTGCTCCGTAGATGGGCCACTAAGGGGCAGCAGCATCTGATCCCAAACTTACGTGTCACTAAAACCTGGTAAAAAATTTCACATGCACTACGGTGTCGATGCCTTTGTGGTTTATAATTTCATAAATATGAAAGTATAAGATATACTTGGAAGAGTTCGTTCTTCAGATTTAGACTATAAGTAATAATCGATGGCTTACAGTCTCTGGACTGCTGGTGTCATATTGCTTATAAATAATTTTTTTAAAAAAAGAAAATTTTAATAAAATGTTATAAACAAAATGGTGTGATTAAATGGCATGGAAGTATACTAGCATATTCCCTTTTTTTTACAAATTATATTGCAGAATGTATCAACTCAGATCATATTTGGTTGCGCTCACGCATAAAAATAAAGTATCAAGATTGAAAAAAGGATCAGTTTGCAGAATTCTCTGATAAACAGACATATTCTTTTCCTTCTTATATTAACAAGAGTACCTAATATCTTGATCCTAATTAGCTGTTTGTTAGAAAACTATAACTGCTTCATGAAGACTTTCTTTGTTTTCTCAGAATTCAATACACTGTGTACATATCCTCCTGGGATTTAATGATCACTGTGAAAAGTCAGGACATATGGCACTTTATTCTTTCTGCAAGTACTGGCCTAGTTTCCCCTTATTAGGAATGCCTTATCAGATTGAGATGGAGTCTAACCTCACCACTGAAAAACACCTGTAAGATAATTTGGAATCATATTACTAATAAAACTGCAGAGAAAGATTTCCTCCCTAGAAAATTAGCATTTCCATCCGTCTCTGAATGAAATGACAGGAGGTAACTCCTCTGCATATCAGATATGCCAGAAAGAGAAACCCTATTGCTGTAAATCTGAAGAAAACTCAGGAGTCACCACTGAGCTAATTGAATCAGGGATGATACCATCGTAAGAGATAAAAACGCATTAAACAAATGAGGATATTTTACAGTACTCTACATGATTTAAAACTCACCTTTTCCCAACAGAAGGTGAACCATGTAGCCTGAATATGGATGTTATATTACTAAAAAAGTCTTAGATTTCAAAGTGCAATTAAACTAAGAGGAAACTGCTTTTGAGTAAATGCTGAAAAAAATAATTTTAAAACCTTGTGCATCTTCTGCCTTCATTTTCTTCCCATTTTGAAAAAATGTTAATATTAAATCAACATAAAGGATAAAAAAAAATCTAAAATGAAGCTACACTTTTTGGTAATTTATGATTTTTTTAAAGCTTTGAAAGCTGAACGCCCCGCCCCATTTTCCATTGTTCTTCCATTGACCAGTTTCAACAAATACTTCTCTTTTTTTGTTACATTTCCATCAGAATGTACTTATCTTTTACAGACTGTACCCCTCTTCTTTGTTTTCCAGTACTGTCATGTTTTATAATGGGATTACATTTATCCTTTGGTGTTCTGGCCCAGACTGGCCTTTCATAAAACCCCTATCATGCAGTTTAAGGTCCCCAGCCATCTGCTACCCTAACTGAATTTCCAGAGTAAACCCCAGATACATGGACAAATCAGGCACACAGAGGATGGCTTTTTCCCATGCTGGAGAGGGACACCTGGAAAAAATAAGAAAAATAAAGATACCTTTCTCATCATTCAAGAAGACCAGTGCTCCTTTGGCTCATCATGGTTTTGACAGTTTCATTTCCGAGTGAGAAGAATCACTGGAAGACGGACAATGTGTCAGCAGGGGCATAATTGTAGTGAATTGTAGAAAATATCTTGAAGTATCTACAATATTCACACAGGCTGGCCTCAGTTTCATTGTCTCAGCAGACTGGTATTTCCTTTTGGTAGCTAACCCTGCACAGATTATAAGAGTGAGGACAAAATGGGAAATTATTTGGCTCATGATTGTGTTTCTCTGAAAGCAACAGCCTAGAGATATCTAAATCTTAAACATCCTCCTTTTTTTCAAGGTTAAGTTTTAGGTGCTCCTTCTCTTCTGCTTGGGGAGGATTTGCCTGTGTGTGGTAGGGTGGTTTTTTTCCTTTTAACCAAATACATTTCATATTATATATACACTAATTGCTGAAGAATTAGGATGTAAAAACTACTGGGAATTAGACTTATTATTTATAGTTCCAAATAGTTGCTACATCCTGTTTTTATATGCTTCTGAGTGAAATCCAGAAGGAAGCTACAGTTTCACAAATATCTCCTCATTGCATTCTTTTCTCAAGAAGCAACAAAGACTGATGCAGAATTCTGACTTCTTTACTTCTTATGTTGCCTGTTGTTTATATATGTTTGCAGGCCAAGCTAACTACAGAACAAATTAATTTATATGCCTAAAAAGCAAATGCAAGGACAAATAATCATGGTGAAAATTCAATAAGATGTGGTGTTTCTTGAGCACAAACATAGCACATTAGTGTTCATTTGCAGACATAAGAATCTGGATCGATGAGGAAATAAAGAAATCCAGCCACAAAATTAAGCCTGTGATTGCCCTCCTTTGCAGTTACTTGTATCAGAAATAGCAACTCAGAAATAATAGCTATACTATCATGAAGTTAAGGTGCCATAACGTCAGAATGTCTGCGTATTGTTAGGTGGAAAGAGTAATTACAATTAGCGTTCCTTTTATCCTTACGATCATGTGAATTAATGATAATGAAAATACATAAAAATAATAACAGAACCATTCTGAAATGGTGTAACTACATGGTAACGGACATCAGTGGAACACACTTGTCCTTCTGGGACTTATCCCCAAGTCCTTTTCTCATGATATCATCACACAGGTCTCCAGTTATGCGCCTGCCTGCGCAAATTTAGTCTAGTTAATAAAAGAACTTAGTCTATTCAATGATGCATGGCACAGTTCATACACATTTTATTTGCTCTGTGCTTGTATAACAATGCAAAGGGGTGGAGCGATGATCCAGAAAAGACAGCGACTGAGAGACGGCTCATGTCACTGCTACCTGCTGCATGGCCTACATCAGAGCTCAAAATTGCCCAGGAAACAAACTTTTGGAAGTAGATGATAGATCACATAAATTCTCCTGGCAAGTTGCCTGAGGAACTCAACCTGTAAGCCGAGAATGCCTGCTTCAAAGACCAGTCCTGGTTCTAAAACAAGGTACATTCAGAGTTCCTGAAGCTTTTCATCACCTACGGATGTAGCTACTCCTCTGCTATCCTATCTGCAGACCTGCTTACAGCCTGGTCGCAGGCAGGGAACTTACCCACACCTCAAATTTTTATGCTAGAGAAGCATAGGTGTCAGGTCTACGTGTCAATCTGCCGAATCTAATTTTGCTCATGCTTGGGTAAAGTTCAGATACAGACTGCCCTGGCACATTTCACAGGTAGCTGTGTAGCAGCAGAACAAAAGGAAGATGTTAGGAACTGATGATACAGTAGATTAAATCCTACCTTCTTCCTCAGGTTAGACTGTGTAGTTTCTATAGCAGCCACACAAGAAGCAGGAAAATAAATCAAAATAAAACCCGTATATATTCCCTTTTTCCACTTGCATTTTATTCTGTCATTAGTAACTCGGGTTATATAGTCAGGATATTTCTGAGATCTCTTTGTCTGATTAGATTGGTCAAAAGATACTTTAATGCAACTACGTACATATTTTGAAGAAAATGGCACACCACGGTGTTTTACATACAGCTAAAACAAAACGTAGTAAGTGCAAAAAGAGGGATATGTGTATTTTCTTGATGCTTCAAACATCTGAACACACACACACACAAAAAAACATGAGCACTTGAGAAATAGGAATGAAACTCCCTGTCAGGTGAAAGGGAAAATAATCAGTTGGGGTTTACTTTCCAGGCAAAACAGCACATAAAAAAGTAAATACTAAGATAAATGACAGCTCCCC
>NW_010544013.1:18174-23410 GCF_000687285.1 Phaethon lepturus | reverse complement strand
ATACAAATTGCCGCCCCCCCCCCCCCTCCCCCCGGTTCTTTCTAATGACCCTGAGTACAGAAATAGAGAGAGAAGTGATTATGTGCAAAGTCATTGAGCATTGCTGGTCTGATCCACCTATCCACCTTAAACTGACAATCTGGTCTTTTTGCACTTTATTCATATTTTACCATTGCAATGAAGACTCAGCTGCAGTATAACGAAAGATGGGACTGACAGAAGTAGAAACACAGGCATCAAAAGGAAAGAATTCTGGAGCACACTGCCTCCTCTACCATCATACTGAATATACATATATATAAAGTCTGTTTTCAGATTTGGTGCTACTGGTCTAGCTAACAATACTGTATCATGCAGATATTGTGTAAACTAACCAGTATATGAAAAATATTTTTTGCATAAATTTTGGAAACCAAGCTTTTAGAGTTCATTTATAAAATGAAAGAATACACTGTTCCTTGCTAATTTACTTACTTTATTTAATGTTAGTCCTTAAATTAGTATACAAATACAGGTATTATCATGAATGTCCTGTTGTTTGATCTGTAATGCTGGGAACACATGTCAATATTTCTAGATAATCCATGGGATTCAGTTCGTAAATATTTTTTAAAAAATCGAGAAAGCTTGAATCCTACTGAACTGACTAATCAACCTTCCCTTTATATAGTGGTTTTCTAATGCTATTTTTACTGCATTCTGTGAACTTAAGATCCAGACCACACTCTCCCTGATTCAATCTGCAGATCCACTGAAGGACTGAAGTTTATACTACTTTTCCACCACAAGCCTGTGTCAGAATCACACCAGTTGATTCTGCCCAGTACAGATGCTTATGAAAATTTACAACCCAATTTCCTTCAGCCGGAATAGTCTTCCATGTGTTCAGTCTTGTCACTTTCTAAAAAGATTTAAAAGCAAAATAGCATATTGATCGTACTTGATAATACCTTTGAGGAACTTATCTCTGATGAAGGGAAGATATGACTGTGATACAAGCACAGAAAGTAAAAGAGGAGGAATACAAACAACACTTCCTCTGAAGCCACCTAAATGATCTTTCCCATTGCTTAGGCTGTCCCAGGAGTAGCCAAGACACATGTACCCACCAGTCACCAGGAAAAAAGTACTGGAGTATAAAGCTGTCTGTCTGTCTGCACTGCACGACTGCATTGCAAGCCTTGTCTAGCCCCATCTCCCTGCCCCAGAATAAAGATGAAAGAATTGAGAAGATGAAAACAGAGAGAAAACACAGGAAAAATCCATCTGTATGAAAGTTTGGACTCAGCTGCATGAACAAGAGTCTGTTAACTGAGCTGAGAAATAAGCCAGTGACAGAAGTCAAGAAAAAACACAGAGAATGTCGGGCTCAGGAGTAGTAACATCACCCTCAAGGTAGGTTGAAGCAACTCTCGGCATCTGAAGTTGGTGACACTGTGTGCACTAAAAGACCTCTTCTGGCACAGAAGGAAACAGTCAAAAATAGGAGCACACGCTGAGAGTACTAACAGTAAACCAGGTGTGCTCTAGCTGTCCCCGTGGTGCTAAAGGTGATACAGAAATAAAATTTAGAAATATTCATGAACCATCTACAGTAAGTCTAAGCTATAATATTTTATAATGCTCTTTACCAATTAAAAATAAATTAAAATACTTAAATTTGGCATATACCTTCTTTAAAATACTTAAATTTGGCATATACCTTCTACACTATTCACATTTCAGGATATTAATATGGCCCTGTGCCCTGAAATCCTTTACTGACCGTCCTTTATTATGTACTCAGGTGAAGCTCAGCGGGACAGAGGACTGAGATATTCTTACTGCTTATTGATTTCAACTTTCTGTTCTGTGCAAAGACTTCAGGATCTGGTTTATGAAAACTGTTCTCCTAATGCACAGGAACGCGTTAGTCGCTCAGCGCAAGAATTACTGTTTGAAATTATAAGGCTTGTGATATACAGGTCAGACTAAATTATCGTAATGGTCCCTTCTGGGTCTTAAAATCCATGAATAATCGGTGTCTCCACCCGAGATGACTACTTCATCTAGTCATCATTGCATTTCCGGTAGAGGCTAGCACCTGAGGTTTCAGTGGAAATCAAATCCCCTTTCACCCTTCTAATGTAACTAGATAATTACATGAGGGAAGAAAAATTTCTTCCCAACTCTTGTAGGCTATCATACTATAAATGAAAGCAAGATACTTGTTTCCTTTCTGCTGTGATAATGTTTTAACCCATTAAAAATGTATCATTAAAGTATTGTACTTCATAAGTTATTAACACATGCAGCTGCAGCCGGTAACCATTTACTTGATACTAGTGGGGTATTTTTGAAGCAAACCTTAATTGGGAGTTTTGTGATGGAGGAAAATTTTTAGCAGGGAGGTAGCCAAGAAAAGTTCATCCACAGTTCACATAGCCCTTCCACAAATTCATATCAGAGCACAGCTGCACAGAAATGGCAGCCTGAATCTGAAGAAGGGTATCTTCCCTGGCATATCACAGTGCCAGGAAAGCCTATAGCAAGTAAGAATGCTCAGCTTTGCTGTAAATATTTGTGTGCTCAAGGATTTTTTTCATTTTCACGCTAGTTTTTTATCCAATGTTGGAATGCTGCCATATCACACACTAAACATGAAGTGTAAAAGAGCCACGTCCTGAAGGGAATTTTAGCATTAACAAAAGTGCGAAGTGTTACCGTGAGATTCATGCCCATAAAAGAGGCTAGAAAAAGGTATGAGATGAACTACCAGACTAGTCAATGAAGCGGGGAGAGAAGTGGTCAGCCAAATTCAGCCCAACATTTTCAACCCAGCTGCATCCTTCTACCATTCTCTCAACACAAATTCAGGATGGGTGTTTAGCTGTGCAAAACCCTTAGTTAATTCTCTCAGCGTGTCTTAAACCCAGGGATTATAAAAGAGATGAACCTGGCAAGCTTGTTCAAATTGCACAACGCCAAACATCAGAGTTGCAGTGCAGCAGTTCCTATTTTTTCCTGTATGGAGCCGCCTTCAAGTACCCTGGTCTTCTCAAACCACGGCTGCTGTGTGAGGGAGAGCCCTTTCTCTATGGTACAGGAGGAACCTGTGCCACTTGTTCCCTGTTAGAGACTCTGCTTTTGTTGTTCTTTTTTTCCCCTCTTTCTCATAATGCAGTACTACTCAGAGCAGGAGTGTTCTCCTTACATCTAGAATGCTAACTTTGGGTATAATTGAAATTGCTGCATTTGTTTCCCTACCGTTTTCGCTGGATGCAGTGAAAAATCTCTGATATAGAAATCACAGCAAAACAGAGCTATCGGGTGTCAGGAAATGTAATTGGACGGACACCTGCAGACAAAAGGGGCTGGAAGGTAGGGATGAGACGAAGGCAGCCATCTGGACAGGGAGAGACATTTCATCCTTTGCATAAAAGCCTGTGACACTAAGTCGCACTCACAGTCCCCCAACACATAAAGTTTGGTGGGATCTGCCTTCTATTTTCTAAAGCACATGTTTATAATTACTACAAAGAAAGCACTTCACTTCTATAGAGTCTGCAGAGCTGCACCAGGAGCCAGCTCTGAGAATTCACAGGGCTACAGGCTCCTTTGGCACATTTCTGTTGCTCTCTGTGCACCCGCAAATGCAGGGTAAGAGGTTTTAAACACAAAGGCTTTTTTGTGCAAATAGGGTGACTATGATAAAAGAAAGAGAATATCACAGGACGACATATTGATTAACCCAAAACTACAATTCATTAACCTTCAGTAATATATAGACTTTTCCTATTCCAAATGTGGGCATATATCGTCCAATTACTTTTTTTTTTCCAAAAGAGTTCTGGAGCTAAACTTTTATCTTCAGATGTTAATGATAATAATATGTCTCATTTTCTCCCAAAATCTATTAAGAAGTGTGAAATTACTACAATTTAAATAGACAGATTTGATAGTCTCTCTTTTTTATCCCTTGGACTGTATGATACAGATAAAACTTGGATTACCCATCTAAAAAAGTGTATTGTCTCTGTGTGTGTGTATCATTTCTCTAACTGATACGTATTCTAGTAGTGATTTAAGGTCTTTCTGGAATATTGCAAAGATTGGTTGTGAGTCATAATTACTTTTGATATATGAAATCACCAGTATTTTCTCTGTATACATATACGTCTGAAAATATACATATATACCGATACACATATACAGATGAAATCCATATTTCCATAACCTCCTTGACAGAGCCCAGGAGAAAGTACAGGTTTACTAAAAGTGAACGTATTTAAAGGTGATTTACTAGCGATGTATACAATAGAAGCACCTATTCTTTCCGATGGCAAGAGAAGTAATTCTGCATCCCAAACCACCCAAACTGAACTAGACCGCTGCAAAGCACCTCTGAAATGATCCCCTCTTAACAAGTGTGTACGATGAGTCATTGACCTGATCATCTCAGATCCACATGTTCTAATGGAGAAAAAAGACTGTGATTTAGCTGGGGAAGTGAGAGGGATGGCCAAGAAAGAACAGCTGCATTAAATATGTAATAAGGAGCCTTGGTCTCTTCTGGAAACCACAGAATCTTTCAGCCCCGCGTTCTGGGAGAGCTGCCAAAAGCAAAACGAACTGTAGGATGATAGTGAGGCTGACTGGAAAGGAGGAAGACAGTTGAAATGAAATGGGTTTTCTCTCCGAGAGGGGAATCTGCAGAGCACATAACCAGCTGGTAGGGTCATCAACTGACGAAACAAATATCTTGGGCCAATACCACCCCTCCTCCCAGATGGAAACTGGGGTAAGAATCCCATTTCCTTCGCAGTAAACAACGTCCAGAATTGTTGATTTACTGGGCTCTGTCCTGGAACTAGGATTTGGCAAAAAATAATCTTGGAGAGGAAAAGCTTGGGATAAGGGTTTGGAATAAAGATAGCCAGGTGTTGGAAGGACTACTTCAGGAAAATTAACTGGAACAAGCTGAATTTCAGGTGAACCCCTGCACCAAAACTGATCATGGAGACTTGGATGGGATGTGGGATGGACAGACCTCTTGACTGCTGGGGTGGTGGAATGGGAATGGGAGGTGCACTGCTCTGAATACACACCCCATCTTAGAGGAGGTAAACTTCTGCACGGAAAAGAAAGATGCTGATTAAATGCTCAGGGGGGCTGTAGCTCCAAAACCGTGCAGAATAAAATCTGCATAACTGAATTAGCCACCATAAGACAGGTGACTATTTCAAGCAGAAGAATG
>NW_010544013.1:16385-18143 GCF_000687285.1 Phaethon lepturus | reverse complement strand
CAGCAGGAGGAAGGGCAAAGTGCCTGAAATAAATTGAGCAAGATGCAGGCCAGAAGACTACTGCAAAGCACTTCTCTTCCCAAATGGCAAACCAGGAAGGTACTGCGCTTCCACGCTAAGCAGTGTTATCTGGGCTCTCCTGGAACCAGGATTTCGCCAAAAATAAGACACTACAGCAACAATGGAAAATAAATGCCGTTAAGTAGTCATGCTGTTATGTCTGTTAAAAAGGTTATTAGATTCTAGAAGGTGATTTAGAAATCATGGTAAATGCTAATTTATTTTATATCTTTCATATATTGCGGGGGGAGAAGGGTCTCCTTTTTTCATATATTTTATTTCACTCCTTACTCCCAAGCCAAGGGCTGAATCACAGCTCTGTACCAGATTGTGCAGCACCGTAAGATTGAATCTGCAAACTCTATTCCAGAAGCACTTAGTACATGCATAAATCAGTTTTTTCTCTTCAACAAAAACAACCTTCTATGCTTCACTTGCAGATATTACATCTAAGTAAATTCTGCAGAGCAGGATTTGGAGGAGAATTCAAATGCTAATAAAAACAAGAAATATTTTTAGATAAAAAAATAATTAAAAGTACATTTTATTGACTAATACTGTATAGCCCATAGGTACTCTTCAAAGAAAAAGCAGATAATTTTTAAATAACCATACTTAAAAAAACTGCCATAATTCTGATTTTAAAATGGAGATACTGGAAGTGTGTAAGTAGGAAAAAAAAATCTATTAACTGTAAAGAAATAACTCTGATTTAAAATAAACTTAATAATCAAGGAAATTAATAGCTGTACCATTATACCTAATATTAAAAATGTTCATGAGAAGTTTTCCTAGTTCATAATTTCTAGTAGTTGTACCACTGTGGCAGCACCGCTCAGAGCAGAACTACTGACAGGGAGACAGAAGAGGAAAGTAGGAAGGACCTGCAGGTGACCTTGAAGGTGGGGTCTTTTGTCAGCCAAGTTACTTCTGACAATCCTTCTTTGATACGAAGCTTCTCTAAAAGCACAAGGCTCTCTTTTTCTATAGTGTTTGTGAGAGGAAATTCTGAACTTACGTTTTTAGCAGTAACATTGGCTAAATTAATAATTTTAAAGTATTCCTTCAAAAATTAAAAACTTTCTTAATCCAAACAATCCAATACTTCACTAATTTCAGTCACCTATCTCAGTTATTTATTTCCGATTGTACAACAACCAGCAGTGCTCTTATCTTTACTTAATTAGCTTCGATTTCTAATGTTAAATTCCTGCATTAGATTAAAAGGGTCATGGTAAGCCACATGCTGTCTGTAAATAAAGATGAGTCTGTTGCGAAAGGTTCATATTCAAATGCACACCGTTGATGACTAGGAAAGCTACGGGTGATCAAGGCTGTAAATCTGTCATTGTGATATATAAGTAGTGCTTAGCACCACACTTAGTGCAAGGGAAAATATGAATGTAGAAAACTTGAAGATGAGTATTGTGAGGAAAACAAGCAAATAATTCCAAACAATAATTGGAGAGCTCTGGCTAGTTTTAGGGGTGTTAAACCCTGCATCTCAAAATTACCAACTTGCATTCACTACAAATACTGAGAAATTCTGTGATAAACCATTTGTCTGTTGAGAATCGCTGTCAAAATTGGTAGTGCTCAATAATTATCTCATCAGAATAAACAAACATTTCAGTTGGACAGATTGGACAGATACTGAAAGGTATTTTGTATTCTGAAAATCTTTACAAATGGAAAGAG
>NW_010544013.1:3851-16354 GCF_000687285.1 Phaethon lepturus | reverse complement strand
TGAATTTGATATGATGGTATTCAAAAGTCCTATTTATTTGTGATATATGCACACCAGGGCTGGGAGAATTTTGCTGTTTTCTCCATTGTGGTGCTTGAGATAACTGCTATCTTCTGCCAATCCTACTAGCTTTTAAAGATATGGATACATTTTCCCAGATTGCTCAGCAGACTGATTTGACTTTTCTCAGAGTTTCTACAATATAGATAGAGCGGAATAGGGATAACTGGAAAGGCAAGTTCAAGCTCTGTACATGCCACATAACCACATCTATACATTTAGGTGAAGTCATGTTCAGTGGTTGAATGAACCACACAGCATAGCATCTATTAAAGAAAGTAGAGGAAAGTGAGATTTGTGCAGATTGAAAGTCTGTTCTTCTGCTGCGCGCTGCTATATTTTATTACATGCCTTCCACAAAAGATGTTATGATTCTGTATGTCATGACAGCAGTGAAAAAACTAGCAATAATACCCACTGAATCAAGCTGTTAAAGCTCAAGTTTTATGACACCACAAGAAATACCTGTAGTAAGGTAAATCACTGAGAAAGGCAGAATTACTAGGACCTAATAAAATGCTTTAATGTCAACCTTCCTCTAGCCACCATATCCTCTGAGGACATTTCCAGCACCAGTCACTTGGTTCTCAAGTTCACACGGGACTTCTTGCTGCCCATCCGGAGGCAGTGCAAAGTATCAAACAGATGTAATAAAAAGTACCTACAAAATAACAAATTAACAAAGTCACTGATTAAAAAATCCGTTCTCCTGTTTGTCACACATTGTCTGTAAAGATACAAGAAGAAATTACTGCGAAGTGCTGAAATCCCCGTGATGAAGAGTATCTCACACCTAAACTAATTTTACTGATCTCAGTGTGACTGAAGGTCACAGTATCAAACTACCTTTTTTTGATATTGCTATCTCACACAGTCAGGTTTACCAAACACTTGGATGATAGCATGTTCATATTGTTCTTTCTTCCAAATTAGTGATCCCTTCATAATTCTCTAAACAAAAGAGTAGGAAGCAGCTATGAGTCATTTTGCATTTAGTTTTGTAGACAGAAAGAAGAAATGTCCATTGAGCATTCTGTACCCAGCTTTTAATTTACTTAAGAAGAGGAATGGACTAATCTGGGCTTTTAATAAAAATGCCAACATGATTTGAATACCAGATGCCACTCAGGCAACTCTCTAAAATTGCAGGATTGGTATTCACATTGAAGAGTGTGCATGGAAAGACTTGCCATTGAAATATTGTGAATAATTACTTCTGCAGTGACTCAGCTTTGACTGTCTCTGACGATCCAGTGCATTGATGGATATGTAGAGAACGAGAAATAGGTCAAAGTCAAAGCAGGTCTGTTCCCAGGAAAGTCTCCTACATGGACAAGGGAGAATGAATTTCTTCAAACTAAATAAGCATATGAGATTTCCACTATGCTGACCATCTGAACTAATCAAATTATAAATTTTGTGCCCATTTCTAAAAGCAGTGGTATTGTAGGCTGAGCTCTTGGGACAACCATACTGAGATTAATCCTTTAACCAAATTACCTCAGATCTGACAATTCAATGATCAGGTCTTCCTGTCTCTGCACATTTGTCTGAGGAAGGTACTTTTTTATCACCAAATGTTATGTTATCTTAGCCTGTCCTGAGACTTTGAGTGTACTTAAGTGATGCTGGTGTTTACAGCGTAGTTGCATCCCTAACACAGCTGCAAAGGAGTAACACGACATGTCAAAGCTCTATGGAAGTTCTTCAGGTAATGTTCCTAATCACAGCCTATTAAAAGAAACAAAATCCTGCCCGGCTCATGGAGAAAGTGACCTATAAGTGATGCTGCCTGGTGAACTCTATGGACAGTTCTCTGTTTGCCACACACCTTTTGCTTCAGAAAATTTAGGTCAAATAGCTTTTCAATTTTTTTCTAGCAGATTAAATTGGGTCACGCTCCTAGAGAAGTGGGTCATTTTTCCCTGTAAATAAACAGTTTCATGCCTGCACATCTTTAGTTCAAAAGCTCTATTGTTTGCACTCAAAACTGCACAATTCTTTTGCTTAGCCAAGAGGCAGTGATTTTTTTTTTTTTTTTTTCCAAAGGACAGTCTTTAGCATGACCCGGTAAGACACATGATGTTTTTCAGTATGTGACAGTGAAAAGTGTCCCTTTTCTGTCTTCCCATCAAAAGACTGACTGGGGACAAAACCCTTAGCCAATATTGATTGATTTGCTCCACTGACTTCAACAGAGCTGTTCTGATTTATATCATCTGGGAATCCATGCTAAAAAAGATCAGTGTCCAGTGCATAAACATAGAAAAGTTTTTGCCAATTTTCTAACACACCACAAAAGATTTTTCTCACATCTGTTCAGGTGAAAATGAGGACCTTTAGGAGAACATGGTACAACTCTGATAGGGTATTCTACCTGTAAAGTTTCAAGCCAAACTGATGATCCAGCAGGCAAGGCTTACTTGATTCATACTGGATGGTTCAGTTAACTGTTATAACAACAACAACAAAAAAATCTACAATTATATAATCTTCCCTACGAGCTTTCTTTTTGATATTGAGGCTTATCAGTGTTGTTATCATTTATATCATCATGAATGAAAACATTAGAATTCCCGTATCTCTTAAATAAGCTTCCAGATAATTGCATACTTGTCTAATGTCCATAAATAGAGCCAGCCATTTGAAGTTCACATATGTGAATATTATGTAAGGTCTTTCTTAAGACAACTTTTCCCCAGTCCTTTGTGTTCTTTTTCACAATTTGCTTCTAATGTCTACAACAATTTTATCTCTGTATTGTTAGCCTTTCACTGTATGTCTCACAGAAAACCCAAGGATTAAAATATTGTTTTTGTTGATTCACAACCCGCTTGCTCTCAGACTGTTAGTACATGTGCCTAACAAACCCCAGTACATCTACTGTCTTTACAAGTTAAATTTGTTTTCACTATTATTTCAAAGTTTTAATATCCAATGTAATATCTGTATATATAATGGGCTCACAGAGAGTCCTTCCAATCTGATTTTCTGTGTTTTTTGGAACCAAACCTTTCAATAGAGACATAGCAACACCTGTTGGTTTAGAAAGTCCGTCCAATATGCCCTAGAATTTGCCAGCTTCAGAAATACTCCAGAGGTAACTCACCATATTTTCAAGATAAATTAAAAATACATCCAGATTTGACAGCATTTCTAGGTTTGCTAAGATTTGGTTGTAGGTATCTTGGTATCTTTGGCTGTATGAACAATAAAAAAACCTTTGCTGTTGGCAATGTTTTCTAAATTTATTTGAAAGAATCTTCCAGCAACTGCACTGTCTCTTCGGTGATTTTACTCTTAAAAGTTTGTTCAGCTACTGTAATGAACAGGAACACAGTAAATAACACCAGTGAATCTCTGCTTCTGAAAAGAAACAAAACTAAAATTAAGTTTTATTCTTTGTCAAAAGATGGTTGTAGAAAAATAACAAAATATCCAGTCTAACTTTAAATGAGTAAATGAGTTCTTTTCAGATTAGTTTTATGATGCTGATAATCTTACTCTAGTGATTTTTACCCCATATGCTTACACATGAATAAGGAAAGATGCAACATCTATGAACATAAGTAGCTTGTGTGGATTTGATTGAAGGAGAGTAATTCTTCAAGAGGAACAGAGCACATCCTGCAGTCTGCACTGTGCAGCCTCAGATGATCACCCTCAAATACAAACCAGGGCAGCTGTGTTCTCCGATGAGGTCCTTTACAAATGTTTTTTTATGTCATACCTTTGTTTACTTTGAAAACATGGTTCTGTATTAGTATAAAATGGATTTTACCATTTTCTCATAATAGCATTGGACATTCTCATATCATGGCCAGATTACACATCAAATGTGTGATAAACGAAATGAGCCAAAGAAACCAGATCTCATTCCAAAATTATATGGATCAGTATCTGTATCTGAAAAATGACAGTCAGTACCAATATGAGAAAGCCAAAGAAACAAAAATCTGTACACAGAAGGACAGAGAGGGAAGCTGCACTAAAGGCTACCACTGGATGGTTTTCCAAAATTAGGGGTTATATGCTTCTACTCACCCAACCAACAACTAACAGATTAAAAAGGTGCTGATATGAAGATACCAGCTCTACAACTGGAAGCAGCAAAACAGAATGTAAATAAAGTATAGGAAGGAGATGTAAAGATAAAATTTGAGAAGAAACGAGAAGACAAAATTTGGCCAAATTTTGCTTCTGGTTTTTGGTGGTGCTTTATCAGAAAGAAAAATACAAATTCTGAGACTCTCTTCAGAATGAAAGTAGCTAGAAATGAAAAAAACACAGCAGTGGGAAAGAAAAGAGGTAAAAAGAAGGACTGAATTAGAGATACTTATGAAACTTTAAAAAGAAGTTCCCAGAATTCTTTGTAAATGGTGGATAATGTGTGATAGGAACTAACGGGTGTGGGACTACATATGTAAAAATAGAAATCATTACTTTCTTTTCCTTCATGCTTTCAAAACTGAAACAAGAAAGGTAATAATCAAAGTAGTCTCAAGACATGAGAAAAGGAAGAGGAAGGAAAAGTAGGAGAATTGTACAAAAAAAACAAACAACAAAGCACGAGGAGACTGAGGTATCAAAGGAACAGATTGGGATGACCCATGAGCACAAAACAAAAATTTCAAAAGGTTAGTGTAAGAGACAAGTATACTGCTGGCAACCTAAGAAATTGAAGAGCTGGTGTAGGAGAGTTTTGGCAACTATGTAACTATTCTCAGTTCTGAAAAACATGACTATCCACCAGTTTTGATAATATTTGTGAGGTTTATGCCCCTATCAATACTCTACAGCCCAGTGTTGACCAAGGCTACTATTAACCAAAATCAAGTTATGAAAATAATACTAAATCTCTATTTAACAGGCTGTCATAAAATTTATTTTAATCGTACTTTTAGTCAACAGTCTTATCATGCTTTTACCAAGTGTGATCAATATGAGCATTATATCTAGCCTACAATTTCACCCACCACTTCAAAAGCTTCATAAATCATCAACTTTTATAACTTCTTGATTACCTCCTAATGTTCATACAAAACAAGGATAAAAACAAAAATCACCCTCTGATGAAAGCATGCTGAGCACTTGAGAAACTTTTATTAAATGATATCCAGTTTAGCAACACCCTGTTGGGCCATCACTCTGTAGTGATGATTATGGAGTGCTCTTTCGCATAAACTGAATAAATCTCATAAATTGTTGATGGAGGTGCTTTAAAATATCAGCTATTGACCAACTTTACCCCAGCAACAGAAGAGAATTGATTTAGTTTGCCTCTCTCCTAAGAAATTTTATCCCTTGCCTGGGGCTTGGGGATTGTACAGCAAACAGATCAATCCCATGTACTTTCAAGGGCTGGAGAAAACCGTTCACTCCATGACTGGTTTTCCTGAAAGGTCCGCATCTTACTACCTGATTTAGTGATGCTTGCCCACAATATGACAAGAAAGGAGGATGATAGTAACCCACCCATCTTTAACATCCAAGAGAGTTCAGGTAGGGATGATTAAAGCTAAAATTTCCAGGCCAGTTTTTATGATAAGGGTAGGTCTACAGCAGATGTGTAACTGAGTTCCAGTTCCACTCCAGTCCCAACTCCCAGTGTCCCTTCCCTGCTCTGCCTTGGCTGTTCCAGGGAGTGTGCAGAGGCCACAGGCGGTGCTGCAGATGACACATGTGATCTCTGGGCATTCAGACAGGCTTCTTGGGCAGTGCAGCCTCATCCTGATTGAAACCTGAAGATAGAACGAAAATAAGACCAGAAATGCCTTATGTTGCTGTTCTACCTCTACAAGGTTTGCATTATAGATTTGTTCCACAATACTTTCTGAACTTGCATAAGGCATGGGAAATATCTTTGTTCCTCCATAGCCTTCAGTGAATTAAAATTGCTACCAGCATTACCTGAGTTCCTGTCAGACCTTTAAAAGTTTTTGCCATTTTTTAATCACTATTGCAGATGAAAAATTTACAATGCCTCTAGAGCTCTTCAGGCTATTATGCCTCTCTCTTTCACAGCTCTGTGATGCTGCTTTGTTAACATACTCGGTAACCATACCAAAAAAAAAAGTCCATGGACAAACACTACTCAAAAAAAAGTTTGCTGTGGTAAGATAACTAAACAAAAACAGGTGAATTAACTGCAATAAAAGTCTTGTATTTCATCAATGTTGTCCTACCAATAACATGATATCTTACAATTGGGTAACGTCTCAGGAATACAGAAAGAAAGCCCTTTTAGACACTAAGTCTATAAGAACACATGACAAGGACCATTGGCTTCCTTGGGACTGCCAGTGCATTCGAAATTAATGGACTTGTAAATGAAACAGGGCAAAAAGATGGAGGTCGTCTAATGCCTGACTGCCTTCTCTCATGAGCTTTGAGGCAGGTGCTGAGGGACCTCTATGAACTGCTTGCATGGAATTGTTTTCCTTATAATAGAACCCACAAAAGTCAATTTATCTGGTGGAAAGTCTCCTATGTGAGGCAATGAGAAACACCTTCATAATTCCCCAAATGAATGCGGTACACATTGAAGCGCTCATGGCTGTTTATTGATCCAGACAAGGTATTGCCTGGAGATTTGCGACTCCTTGTCTCCCCCAGCTTGCGATTTTCCTTTTGCTCCCATCTTATCACAGAGGGTCAAAATAGACTTGAATTCAGCCTTTCAGACCTGTGGGCAGGCACACAGGAGCATAAGTTTCATTACTAACTTCAATTTCACTGTGTACGTAGAAACCATTGATCCTACTTTAAAATGTTACAAAAGCAACACAGTCTGGTACTGTAAGGTGGTTCTTTCACTCAGATAATACTTTTAAATAAAATGGCATCTCTAGTATTATATTGTCTGATTAATTCTTTCTACAACTACATCAAAGGAGTTCTCATTTAATCAAAACTATTCATAGCCGCAAAGGTCTTTGGCTGCCTTCCTACCAGGCAGTTTAACATCCAGAATCTCCAAATCCCCCTTAAAATATACTGGGAAAGGAAAGAAAACCAGCTGTTTTTCTTCAGCAATAGCCTGCTAAGGGAGAAACCCAGCAAAAAATTAGTCTTAAATTTTCTGTACTCCTTGAGGTAGATCTGCCCCCACCTGGGAACTACCCCTTCTTCTCTCCGTAAATATGCACCAGGTGGCTTAGGAGAGCCTTCTTAGGAAGGTCTGACAGGACGCACTACAGAAGAGCTGCAGTGTCCCATTCAGGAGGCACCGAGTCCTCCTTTGTGAAACCTACTGTCTCTGTGCTCTTCTTCCAGAACCTGCCGTAACGCTGTGCGGGAGACTGGAAATGATTAAACTGACTGCAAGTTAGTAAACTATGTTGTGAATGGGCATTAAGGGAAAGATTCTCACATAGCTGCATAGTTACACTGTTAACGGAAACGGAAAACAAAAAATAAATGTTTTAGTGACCTGAAGGCAAACAGGCCTGATTCAGAGAGAAAAAACAGTCAGGGAGAAAATCGACAACTAGGGAGCAGAGGAGGAAAGCATATTCTTCCAAACCTACTTCTGCCAAAGGAACAGCATGTTATTTGCCGTAGAAATGCTGCACTTCCTTGCCTTCTTTTTATTGCTTTAAATGTAGCATTATGTCTAAGGCATATTTCCCCAGCTATTTGTATATGTCTATGACTAGTCTCTTTTATCCTTGGAGAGGCCATAATATCAAGTTCCTAGCAGGATCGCAGTGAGGGAAGACAAGGTTTCAGGTTTAACAGGAGGCCCAGGCATATGGGGAGACCGTGAATATATCTGCTGCCGTTTTGTTACTGCTTGCCACAAGCAAGCTCAGCCTTTCTTTCCTTACTGTAGGCATGGAAGGAACAGAAGCCCGAAAGTTTTCAGTGTGCCTGCAATACAGGAGTAAGAAGATTCAAGATTTCATTTTGTTAAAATGCATCTAAAAGTTGGCTAATAATTTACAGCTAGGTACTGTTGACAAACCCTGAAAAGATGGGTTTTACCAATGCAAAATGTAATGGCTAATCCAGTTTTTATTCGTATCTTCTATACCAAATAAGGCATTCTTCTTTCCTAGTATATCTATATATATATATTTACCTTCAGTAAACTAGTTTAAATCCAGCATCAGTTTTAAGAGGTTTTAATGGAAAAGAACAAAACACAATGAAACTTTAGCATGCTACTTTAAAAAAAAACACCACCGCAGTGCACAATGTAGTCTGACATAAAATTTCTCAATGGCAAGTACTGGGCTTCTGAAAAAATTTGCTTTTTCTTTCCTCTGTGTTTGAATAGGAGCCAAATCCTTTGGAAAATGTATTAGGATATTACCTTTCAAAAGCATTAATCAACTCTTTTTAAAAGCATTCATGTAGTGAGCCAAACTGGAAATGATATTTTGGCTGAATACTCTTGCTTTAATACCTGCACAAAGCATGTAATGGTTAAGTCATTCTATCCCTTGCACCAGCTGGTTCGAAATAAGCACATGCCTGCTTACACTTCACAATTTTTCAAAGATGCTCACAGACATCTGTATGTATATACAAACTCCATTAACAGGTGACAATGTATGCAAGTACCTCCTAAACAGTCCTTAGCAAAATGCTTCCCTCTTTAACTGAAAGAAAAGGAAAGGATTGCTGTGACAAAAATACGAAAAAGAACAAACAAATAACACACAGCTTGGGTGATGTTGTGTTTCAGATGTAAGAGGGGTATGAGTCAGGTAGCTTGTGTGCAGATAAGTTCCCCGAAAGTTATGAATGCTTTGAGTAGAGGCCGAGGAGGTTCATATCTGAACTTCCTCAGTGCTCAGAAATTTTAGAATCAATCGTTTGGGACTGGTCCATTTTCTTTCAGTGCCTTCATGGGCACTGTGTGTCACATGACAAATAGGACATCACTGCATGCTCACACCTTTCAGAAATACACCTTGAGGCAGAACAAGTAGTCCTCCGATTGCCCATGTAGTAAAATTTAACTATGGAATTTTCTATTTCTTAATGTCTTCTTAACACGAATTCTCATTCCCAGAATTACTCAGATCTGGCCATTTCATCAAGTAAGCTGTGCTCTGTCAGACTTGCAGATGGTGACCAGTACATACAGCATGAAGTGTTTCGATCTGTTGCTCCATTTATCCTTACAGCCTGGTGAGAGTGCTAAGGGGAAACCATTACCTGAAAAGGTGTCAGGTCAGTGCAGAACTGAAAAAGAACTGCTCTGAAACTTGTATGAGAGTAACGTGATGATTAGTCACGAGAAATTCTTTTAATGTGCACATGACATTTGCCTCCTGGATTCATATTGGGAACGAGGCTGACTTGCACTTTCTAAACATTCCAAAAACCCTCTCCAGTTTATTTCATTGCAAAGAACTTGATCAGGAGGGAACAAAACATTTTCTCAGTCTTTGCCTGGCACAACAGAAGGGAAAAAGAAAAATCAAAAAAATAAAACACAGCCTTAAAGGTCAATACTCCCATCTTGTGGCTGATGAAGAAAATGCACATATCTAAATGAAAAAATGATAGTTTCTTGCAGATAGTTTATAAATAAGAATTTACTTGGGTAGAATTTTTCTCCCATGTCATCATTAAATGTGGATCTTAGAACTGTCGATGTTCTATTCAGAGAAGGAAGGATGTGGAATTTTCGTCATCCACACTTTTAGCCACAAGACACGGAGTTTCTGTAGCAAATTCCTAATTGCGGGAAGTTGAGAGGAAGAAATCCATTTATACCACTTTAAATTCAATGACTCCTGAATGAAGGCAGGGATGTGATGGAAGTCCACAGGTCAGTCGGGCAGTAAGTAGTACTAGCAGTTAAGGATAGATGATGGAGAGGAAAGAAGCAGCTCATTCACGGCACCTGGAAGCAGTTCATACAACTCTGATTTCTGCAATTCTGTAAGCCTCAGAAGCAAGTCTCGCTTTTCCTAGGTTTTCCAAAGGATTTTTATTCTTGATTTGTCAGCTGTCTGTGTAAGGTTGAAATGAAGAGCACGTGGCTGATGTGCCTCATTAAAGGTCCTGTACGGGTCCTATGTTAGGTACCCATAAATCCTACTTACTTACACAAATCATTGCTGAATAAACTTGTTTCCTCTATCATTTCACTGTGTCCAAGTTAAAGATGTCCAAGTTAAACTGAGGCTAATCATTTACCTGATGACTCTAGGCTAAGAATGCTACCTTAAAAACTGTTTTGTGGTCAGCAGAACTAATGAAGCTTTGTTTCAGAAGAATTTGTGTTCTTTGCTCCCTCATACTGTTCAACACACATCTTCCATATCCTCACCAGGGAAAGAATCAGCAGTAGTGTGTCTGGTCTGAAGGATTAGCCAGGAGCCACCTGCTGCCAAATAAAATGTGTAACAGTTGCGTTCTCCCTACACTTTGTTGTGGGGACACAATGACCTGGGTTCCACTCCCCATTCCAGTTGCTGTATTTGTAAAATTTATAGAAACACGCTTATTGTTGATACTTCGTCCTTCCTCTAAATGTGATTGAAATTATCTAGCAATTTCAAATCTGAGGGTGTATGAGCAAACTGTTGTATAAGCAAGCAAATAGGCTTTGTTTTTTACACTCAATAAAAATATTTGTATTAATATAAATTTATTTATTTTAAACATAGCATTCATGTAATAAAGGTAGGTGAAAGACAGACAAGAAGAAATTCTAACCATGATTTTTTTTTTTTTCCCATTAGAAATCAAAACAAAAAACAATTCCACCATTTGAAACAGAATTTTTCAAAATGTTACTTTGGATCAAACAAGCTATATTTATAGCCTGTCATTTAGTTCAAGTGTCAAGTAATTTGAACTGAAGAAGACACTTTCATTTTCATATAGTTAGGAAATACTGAAAGACTGGAGAAAGTCAGAAGTTTTTAACTCCCTTCAAGCAATTTCTACAAGGTTTTTGTCAGGTTAATATATTCCTATATAAAACCTAGATTTTAATGAAAAGTTCTTCTCATAGAAAACTTTACATTAGAAAAATATTGTGCAACTGTAAAATACCACAGATAAACAGATCTTTCAGGACAGAACTGTTGTTGTTAGAGGCAGTAAGTGTGCTACATATTTAACAGCACAATATATATAATGGTCTTCAGCCTGAGGCAGCTCCTGAGGTCATACCTTCAAAATTCACATGCATGACTTCCTACTCCAGCTATTTTTGAAATATATCCAAGTGAAGATATACCTAATCACCAAATTAGCACACAACTGCTTCTTACAACTACAGAATTCCAAGAGGTTTCCTGCTTGCTGAATTACATTACTAACTTCTTATGCTAAGAACAGTAGTTGAATTTAACTGCTAAGTAATAACATAAGGTTTTAGATCTTCAAGTGCAATGTGAATTCTATGTTCTACTAAACAGGAGTGTTGATAGTGATAGATTAAACTAGATTTGAAGTGGGAAGGGGATAAAACCAGGCTCGCTAAAGATAAGCCTAGGGGCGTGTCCTGGTTTCAGCCAGGGTAGAGTTAATTTTCTTCATAGAAGCTAGCGTGAGGCTATGTTTTGGATTTGGGATGAGAAAAAGTTGATAAAGTGCTGATGTTTTGAGTTGTTGCTAAGTAGTCAAGGACAGTCCAGCTTCTCGTGCTGGCCTGCAGCGAGCAGGCTGGGGGTGCACGGGAAGCTGGGAGGAGACACAGCCAGGACAGTTGACCCAGGCTGGCCAAGGAGATATTCCATACCATATAACGTCATGCTCGGTATATAAAGCTGGGATGAAGAAGAAGGAAGGGGTGGAGGGACGTTCGGAGTTATGGCGTCTGTCTTCCCAAGAAACCATTACGCGTGATGCAGCCCTGCTTCCCTGGAGATGGCTGAACACCTGCCTGCCCATGGGGAGTAGTGAACAAATTCCTTGTTTTGCTTTGCTTGCGTGCGCGGCTTTTGCTTTACTTATTAAACTGTCTTTATCTCAAACCATGAGTTTCCTCACTTTTACTCTTCTCCCCCGTTCCACCGTGGGGGGGTGAGCGAGCGGCTGCGTGGGGCTTGGTTGCCGGCTGGGGCTAAACCACGCCAGGGCGGCATGCCCGTTTGAGGGACGGTGTGTTAGCGAGGGCCTTCAGTCTGCCATCTCAATGGAGGTAGGGGATGGAGATCCATACAGCAGGAGAGACGCAAGAGTTATTGATGTGTTAGAAACCACAGAAGCACCTGAGAACAGTCATGTAGAAATTAGGGTTTCTCCCCCCAAAAAGGTGGTAGCATCAACAGCCCAACTAAGTGCATCTACACCAATGCACGCAGCATGAGGAGCAAACAGGAGGAGTTGGAAGCCATTGTGCAGCTGGATAACTATGATATAGTTGCAATCACGGAAACATGGTGCGATGACTCACACATCTGGAGCAGTGCAAAGGATGGCTATAAACTCTTCAGAAGGGATAGGCAAGGAAGGAGAGGCAGTGGGGT
>NW_010544013.1:0-3817 GCF_000687285.1 Phaethon lepturus | reverse complement strand
GGATGGCTATAAACGCTACAGAAGGGATAGGCAAGGAAGGAGAGGCAGTGGGGTATCTCTGTATGTTAGGGAGTGTTTTGACAATCTAGAGATAAATCACGGTGACGATAGGGTTGAGTGTTTATAGATAAAAATCAGGGGTAAGACCAACAAGGCAGATATGATGGGAGTCTGTTATCCACTACCCAGCCATGATGAAAAAGCAGATGAAATATTCTATAAGCAGCTGGGAGAAGTCTCACAGCCACTAGTCCTTGTTCTCATGGGTGACTTCAATTTACCAGATTTCTGCTGGAAATACAATACAGCAGAGAGAAAACAGTCTAGGAGGCTCCTGGAATGTGTGGATGATAACTTCCTGACACAGTTGGTGAGGGATCCAACGAGGGAAGGTGCCCCGCTGGACCTGTTGTTTGTGAATAGAGGAGGTCTGGTGGGTGATGTGATGGTTGGAGGCTGTCTTGGGCATAGTGATCATGAAACGACAGAGTTTTCAATTCTTGGAGAATTAAGGAATATGATTAGCAGAACTGCTACACTGGACTTGCAGAGAGCAGACTTTGCCCTCTTTAGGAACCTGGTTGACAGAGTCCCTTGGGAGGGAGTCCTGAAGGGCAAAGGAGTCCAGAAAGGCTAGACATTCTTCAAGAAGGAAGTCTTAAGGGCACAGGAGCAGACCATTCCTATGTGCTGAAAGACAAGCCAGTGGGGAAGCAGATTGGCCTGGCTGAACAGAGAGCTTTTGCTGGAACTGAGTTAAAAAAAGAGTTTACAACCTCTGGAAGAAGGGGCAGGAAACTCAGAAGGACTACAAGGATGTCAGGAGGTTATTCAGGGAGAAAATCAGAGGGACCAAAGCCCAACTAGAACATAATCTGACTACTGCCATAAAAGAAAAGAAAAAACCTTTCTATAAACAACAGCAGGAGGGCTAGAAGAATCTCCATCCTTGATTTGATGCAGGAGGAAACATAGTGACAAAGGATCAGGAAAACTTGATCCTGCTTTGCCTCACTCTTTAATAGAAAAATCAGTTGTTCTTGCGGTACCCAGCCCACTGAGCTGGAAGACAGGGACAGGGAGCAGAATCAGAGAATCACAGAATCATAGAATAGTTTGGGTTGAAAGGGACCCTAAAGGCCATCTAGTCCAGTGCCCCTGCAATGAGCAGGAACATCTTCAACTACATCAGGTTGCTCAGAGCCCCGTCCAGCCTGACCTGGAATGGTTCCAGGGACTGTGCATCTACCACCTCTCTGGGCAACCTGTGCCAGTGTCTCAACACCCTCACTGTGAAAAATGTCTTCCTTAGATCTAGTCTAAATCTACCCTCTTTTAGTTTAAAACCATTACCCCTTCTGCTATTGCTACAGGCCCTGTTAAGAAGTCTGTCCCCATCTTTCCTCTAAGCCTCCTTTAAGTACTGGAAGGCTGCAAGAAGGTCTCCCCAGAGCCTTCTCTTCTCCAGGCTGAACAACCCCAACTTTCTCAGCCTGTCCTCATAGCAGAGTTGTTCCATCCCTTGGGTCATTTTTGTGGCCCTCCTCTGGACCCATTCCAACAGGTCCACATCTTTCCTGTGCATAATGCATAAAGTCATTTAGAATGTAGATGCCAATGAAGCAGAGAGTTAAGGGACAAAAATCCATTAAATAAATTGAGGAAACAGGTCCATGTCTTTCTTGCGCTGAGGGTTCCTGAGCTAGACACAGGACTGAAAGTAGGGTCTCTCAGCAGAGGGGAGTAGAGGGGCAGAATCACCTCCCTTGACCTGCTGGCCATGCTATTTTTGATCTAGCCCAGGACATAGTTGGCCTTCTGGGCTGCAAGTGCACAATGCCAGCTCATGGCCAGCTTTGATTGAGGCAGGGCTGCTCTCAATGCCTTCATCCTCCAGCCTGTACTGATACAGGGGGGTTACCATGACTGAGGTGCAGGACCCTGCACTTGGCTTGTTGAACCTCATGACGTTCATATAGGCCCACTTCTCAAGCTTGTCCAGGTCCCTCTGGATGCCATCCTGTCCCTCAGGCATGTCAACTGCACCACTCAGCTTGCTGTCATGTGCAAAAGTGCTGAGGGTGCACTCGATCCCACTGTCTATGTCATTGATGAAGATATTAAAGAGCACTGGCTCCAGTACGGACCCCTGAGGGACACCACTTGTCACCAACCTCCATTTGGACATTGTGCCATTGACCACTACCCTCTGGACACAGGAACAAAACCAGGACCATCCATAGTGAAAACAACACTCCATAAACACTACCACCAGACAAGGAATCCAAGTGAAAAGCTAGAGAAAAATAAATACAAACAATATGCACTGTAACACTGCCGACTGCGTATACACTTTACAGTTCAGTACGGATAGGTACAGAAGGGAGAACCTAAACAAGCAAAGGTGGGCTAAACAGGTGAGACGAAAGAAAGGTATGAAGTGACGGGATCACCTAGGTGATTTGCCCAGGGAAAAAAGCAACTAGTCAGAATTCTAGAAAACACTCTCAGGACGTGTCACTGCTCTGTTTAACCTCTGTTAACAGTCGCTTTGCCAGCTTCATTTTCTGCTTGGCTCCTCCCTGGTGTTTCTTTTCAATATCTTATCTGCCAGACTGAAACCATGGTCTGGGTCTTGATTTCATAATGATGTCCAAGACTTCACAGAGAAGACTGTATCAGAGTCCGGGATATTTCAGAGCAGTGGGATGGAATCACCTAGCCCCCATTTCAGCTTTTTTCTCCCAAATTCAGCAGTACAGCCTCACCAATTCCAGTAGCCACTTGGACGGACTTGGTCTTTAATTTCAGAATGCTTTACAAAATGACAAAACTCAAATATTTGCAGCCAGACCTATATATAATAGGAAAAAGCTGCACTCTTGTCGAGAATCAGCTTGCCAATTCTTAGCCATTGATGGTACCAGGGCAAAGGAGGAAAGTGGCCCTTCTTTCCTACCATCAGCTTAAAAAAGAGTAAGAGACTTCTTTAATAAGTAAAATAAAAACCATCCTGACTGGAAATTGTATACATTCTTCTGTCAGAAAGTAAATGCTCATCGCTGTAAAAAAACACATAAAAACAGGGGAGTTTGCATCTACAATAGTCACATAATGCTGCCTAGACTTCTGGAGAATCTTTCCAGATATTATATTGTTCTACATTTTATCCTACATAGCCAAGGAACTCAAGTGAGCAACACCTTTCTCCATCTTTCACGGGAGCAGTGAGAAGATCTGAAGAGAAGGATGTGAATTTTTAGTAGCAGTTGTGTTTTCTCCCTTGTTGAGGAACAAGAACTGACTTGAGGATAAGCCCATGACCCACAGAAAGAGAGTCACACTACATATGTAAGTAGAGTAATTTGAGCTAAAAATAAAAGAGCTTTCACTCAACCATGAAAAGATTACTCTATGTATGAAGGAACAGCTGAATGCAACTGCTGTTCAGCTACTTAAAATAGAATGTATGGGAAAGTCTGGGTGAGAGTATTTTCTATGTTTGTCTTTTTTGGTAGCAAAATTTTAATCTATGATTTGAGATTTGCATCCAAAGGAAGACCCTTTGGTTTTCTCTTTTGGAATACATAACTTTCGTATCTAGTTCACACTCTTAAGCTTTGTCCTATTATCATCCAATGCCATCCATAAAAAAAAAAAATTCTGTCTCCCTTTTAAGGAACTCTTGCTGTAGACTAAAGAGAGAAAAGTTATAATGCTATGTCAAAAATTAACAAGGCACATAAGCTTCTGTGCTAACATACCTCATCAATCTAAATGGGATTAATATACAGAATCACAGAATCACAGAATCATT
>NW_010544012.1:0-6372 GCF_000687285.1 Phaethon lepturus | reverse complement strand
TTCCTGAAGGCTAGGCTTGCTAATAAATCTGAGGCAAAGGCGGCCATTGGTAGTACCTCAGTCTTTTCCATGTCCTGTGTAACCAGGTCTCCAGTCTCACTGAGCAGTGAGCTTCCCCAGTCTTCCTTTTGTCACCTATGTACGTACAGAAGCCCTTCTTCTTGTCTTTGTGATCCCTGTCCAGATCCAGTTCCATTTGGGCTTTAGCTTTCCTAACTTCATCCCTGCATGCTTGGACAATGTTTCTGTATTCCTCTCAGTTTACCCATCTTGCTTCCACCATCTGTGTGCTTTCTTTTTGTGTTTTAGGAAGTTATCAACAGTGTACTCCAGAGAACTCCTGGATTGCTTATTGCCTGCTGTGTTGTCCCTCCAGCCAATATCGAGGATAACTTCTTAAGCCGGGTAATAGACAGTCCTACCAGAGGGAATGTGATACTGGACCTGTTGGTCACCAACGCAATTGAGCTAATTGCTGATGTCAAGTTTGGAGGCAGCCTGTCCGCAGTGATCACACACTGGTGGAGTTCACAGTCTTCAGGGATGTAGGGCAGGCAAAGAGTAAAGTCACGACCCTGAATTTTAGGAAAGCAAACTTCCAGCTCTTCAGGGAGTTAGGACCCCCTGGGAAACTGCCATCGGGAACAAGGGAGCAGAACAGAGCTGGTAGACCTTTAAGGACATTTTCCACAGAATGCAAGAGCTCTCAATGCCCAGGTGTAGGAAATAAGGAAGGCAAGAGACCAACATAAATGAATCGAGATCAGATGGGCAAACTAAAGGGAAGAAGGAAATGCACAAGCAGTGGAAGCAGGGACAGGTATTACGGGAAGAGAACAGGGATGCTGCCTGATTGTGTAGGGATGAGGCCAGGAGGGCCAAGGTGTGGTTGGAGCTGAATTTTGCAAGGGACACAAAGAATAATAAGAAGGGCTTCTATAGGTGTGTCAGTCAGAAAAGGAAGGTCAAAGGAAAACTAAAGGGAAGAAGGAAATGCACAAGCAGTGGAAGCAGGGACAGGTATTACGGGAAGAGAACAGGGATGCTGCCTGATTGTGTAGGGATGAGGCCAGGAGGGCCAAGGTGTGGTTGGAGCTGAATTTTGCAAGGGACACAAAGAATAATAAGAAGGGCTTCTATAGGTGTGTCAGTCAGAAAAGGAAGGTCAAAGGATCCCCCCAATAAGCAAGACTGACATACTGGTAAGAACAGATGAGGAGAAGGCTGAGGTACTCAATGATTTCTTTGCCTCAGTCTTCACTGGCAGTGTCTCTTCCCACATCTCTCAAGTGAATGGACTGCAAGACAGGGCCTGGAGAAGCAAAGTCCCTCCCACTGTAAGAGAAGATCAGGTACAAAACCACCTGAGGAACCTAAACACACTATGTTCAGTCTATGGGACCTGATGAAATGCATCCCAGAGTCCTGAGGGAACTGGCTGATGTAGTTGCCAAGCCACTCTCCATGATATTGGAAAAGTCCTGGCAGTCAGGGGAAGTCCCTGGAGATTGGAAAAAGGGAAACACTGCACCCATTTTCAAAAAGGGTAGAAAGGAGGACCCTGGGAGCTACCAACCTGTCAGCCTCACCTCTGTGCCTGGGAAGATCATGAAAAAGATCCCCCTAGAAGCTATGCTAAGGCACATGGAGGACAGGGAGGTGATTCGAGACAGCCAGCATGGCTTCATCAAGGGAAAGTCCTGCCTGACCAACCTCGTGGCCTTATAGAGTGAACAGTGGATAAGGGAAGAGCTAGCACTGTTGTCTCTCTGGACTTCTGTAAGGCCTCTGACATGGTCCTCCACACCATCCTTCTCTCTAAATGGGAGAGATAAAAAAAAATGAGAGAGAGATGATAAAGCCTTTAACACAGTTCCCCAAAATATCTTCTCTCTAAATTGGAAAGATACAGATTTGATGGGTGGACTGTTGCATGGATGTGGAATTGGTGGAATGGTCACATGCAGAGGGTAGCGGTCAATGGCTCAATGTCCACATGGAGACTGGTGAGGGGTTATGTCCCTCAGGGGTCTGTATTGGGACAATTACTCTTTAATATCTTCATGAATGACATAGACAGTGGGATCGAGTACACCCGCAGCAGGTTTGCAAATGACACTAAGCTAAGTGGTGCAGTTGACATGCCTGAGGGATGGGATGCCATCCAGAAGGACCTGGACAAGCTTGAGAAGTAGTTCCGTGTGAACCTCAGGAGGTACAACAAGGCCAAGTGTGGGGTCCTGCCCCTGGGTCGGGGCAAACCCCAGTATCAATACAGGCTGCGGGACGAAGGGATTGAGAGCAGCCCTGCCAAGAAGGAGGTGGGGGTACTGGTGGATGAAAAGCTGGACATGAGCTGGCAATGTGTGCTCGCAGCCCAGAAGGCCAGCTGTATCCTGGGCTTCAACCAAAGCAGCATGGCCAGCAGATCGATGGAGGAGATTCTGCCCCTCTGCTCTGCTCAGGTGAAACCCCATTGAGAGTACTGATTCCAGCTCTGTAGCCCTCAGCACAGGAAAGACATGGACCTGTTGGAGCAGGTCCACAGGAGAGCCACCAAAATGATCAGAGGGATGGAACAAGTCTCCTGTGAGTAAAGGCCGAAAGAGTTGTAGTTGTTCAGCCTGGAGAAGAGAAGGCTCTGGGATGACCTTATTGCAGCGTTTTGGTACTTCAAGGGGGCTTGTAAGACATATGGGGACAGATAATTTAGCAGTACCTGATATGATAGGACAAGGGGTAATCGTTTTAAAATAAAAGGGGTAGATTTAGACCAGATATAAGGAAGAAATTTTTCACAGTGAGGGTAGTGAAACCCCGGCACAGGTTACCCAGAGAGGTGGTAGATGCCCCATCCCTGGCACCATTCAAGGTCAGGTTGGATGGGGCTCTGAGTAAGGTGATCTAGTTGAATATGTCCCTGCTCATTGCAGGGGAGTTGGACTAGATGGCGTTTAATGGTCCCTTTCAACCCAACCAATCTATGATTGAGGTGACTGAAGTCTCTCATGGGGACCAGGACCTGAGAATATGAGGCTGCTCCTACCTGCCTGTAGAAGGTCTCACCCACTTGTTCTCCCTGGTCAACTGGCCTGCAGCAGATACCCACTACAATGTCACCGTTACCTGTCCTCTCTTTAATACTAACCCTTAAGTGCTCAGTTAGCTCCTCATCCACCCCCAGGTAGATTTCCATGCACTCCAGCTGCTGTCTCACATAAAGGGCAACTCCCCTTCCTTCTCTTCCCATCCTGTTCTTCCTAAAGAGCCTCTGTCTTTCCATTTCAACAGTCCAGTCATGGGAGCCATCCCATCACTTCCCCGTGATGCCGACAAGATTGCAGCCCTGAGTTTCACACAGATCTGTGACTCATCGTGTTTATTCCTCATACCACCTGCATTAGTATGCAGGCACTTCAGAGAGGCACCCCAGCATGCTGAATTCCTGGAGAGGGTTTGGGGGATTATGTTGTATCCAGAGTTATAGTAAGTTTTGATATGTATAACGTAATTAAAACTGAAGAGAATTGAGTAAAGAATGGCACATTAAGGTGATTTAATATACTAAGCTAAATCAGTGATCTAGAATATAGTGGTTTATATGAAAACAATAAATATTTTTAACATTAACAATATTTCCTTTATTTGTTTACTTGAAAGGAGAACCTAATGTTGGCAATTCCTTTGGAAGAAGAAGCAATTACTTAAGGTGCAGTCAGCGTAATTTAAAATAGATTAAAACCAACTTATTAAAGAGAAATAAATCAGTGCAACGCCCAGCAGCTCTCACCTCACAAAACCAGCATGTGGCGCTGTCTCCTGTGAAAAAAACAGCCCAACTCTCACAGAGCTGAGTTGGTCTTCAAAAAAGCTTGTTTTTACGTTGTCAGACTGCTCTGAAGCACGGGCAGAATAATAATCCCTGTATTTGTAACGCAAGATCAACGCTCTCCATTTGCAAGAATTTATTGGTACTAATTCTACTACTTCTAATACTGAAAAATTATTTAATTTCAATTATTGACAAAAAAGCAGTGAGCAAAATGTACGAATGTGTCTGTTATGTCTATTTACGTGGTTATGGATCACGATTATCCTTAAAGAATGGTTGGTTGGTTTGTATATATAATTTATTTCCAAATTTCTGTATTCTGTAACCATTTTACTTAATATTTACAAACTTGTGTATCTTGTCTTTTGGTCTCTTGGATATTTAGCTCATATTGGGTTTTAACTACTGACTAAATTCTTGAGCGACCGAGCCCGTTTCTTAATCTCCATGTAAGGGAACAGGACCTGTGTGAATACCGTTTTACTGGAACTGAACAGCCAGTCTTTTGTGTGCTAACCAAGTCAGCCCTCACTAAAAAGGAATTCACAGGCTACGCTGATGATCTCTGTAACCATGACCTTTCAAACAAAAGCAACTGAGTCAACTGTGTATTCAAGAACTTTTTAATTATTAAGGGCTCTATGCCCTTTGCTACCAGACTTTATAAAACAAAAGAAACAGGATTTTTACGTTTTTACTTAAAGCTGGGGTTTATAATATACAACATAAATTGCATTAGGACTAACACTGGGGCAATATATCTATAGAACTATCTGCCCTCTCTAGATTTGCATCTGATTTACAGATAGCTACGTATTTTTTTCAGTCAGTTATTATTATCTTCTAAAATATGGCAAAAGTTGAAAGCATTTGGTGTACCTGTAAACTCTATGAATCATTGAAGCAATTTTCCTAACTCAAGGCAAAAATTTGCAAAATTTTTAGTCAAGGCTTAAGAAAACCTGTTTGAAAGTTTGTCATTTAGAAACTGGGAAGTCCTGAACTTAATATCAAGGCCTGAATGGGCTCACAACTATTTGTCACAACATAGCTAGGACTGTGCATTTATTTCTGTGCTTCTATAGTGTGTTTTTTTCTTTTTCAATATAGAGATGCTGGATTAGGCAAAGTTCATGAGCTGCTGTCAGCAGAGCCCTAACTGGTTCTCTAGCGGTGAGAAATTGGTCAGAATTGTGAACAGCATTACTGAGCTGCTTATGACCCCTGCTCGCTGCAAGAGGTGGGTAGTCACTCCAGCTCCAAAGATGAAGACTTCTGGAGGTGAAGCTGAGACAGTCTTCCTTGACAAACCTGGACACTTCCAAAATAGCCAGCGGAGAACACTTACAAAGTGCAAGCAGCTGGACAACTCCCGTGCCAAGACGTGGCAGGTGACCTCGTTCGTCTTCTGGCAACTGTGCTCACTCAAGCATCCAAGGGCACAAACTGTCATTTCAATTTGTTAACACTTGCAGGAGTGAATCTAGCCTACTGGCTTCTTTCAAGTGAAGATTTCTGGTCATCTGACAAGAGACACTGTAAGCTGCAAAGTAGTATCTAAGCTAAAATTTGTCTCACTTCCTATTACAGTCATACGTTACCAATACTTGTGACATGAACTCTCTTCTCTTTTTAATCTGTGCCTTTTGTAGTAGACTAGTAAAATGATGGGTAGAATTTAATTGCTGATTTCTTAGTTTGGATTTAACACACCTTTTTGTACTTTGATTCTCTGCTTTGAAGATATATATGAGTATATGGAATGTGGTATGCATATAGTGTGGCAAGAACAGTAACATTGGGGCATATGCTTTATTTTACATTTGTGTACGTAAGAACATCCATAGAGGAATTATAGCCATGTAAAATTAGTACATGCCAGACTGGTCGAAGACCTTGCTGTCTTTTGATGAGATTTCAGGTGACTTTCCTAATGAGCACTTACGTTATGCTAAAACTTGTTCCAGTAAAGATGATTCCTTGCAGTCTGTTCCAATACAGAGTTTGGTAACCACATTGAAGTACTAACTTACAGCAGTAACGAATCCACTATAAACTCCTGAAACAGCCCAAAGACTACTTATTTCAGCTCATACAACTTTGGGATTTTCAAGTTCAGGAGACTCAATCCACAGCTCCGGTGAGAACAGATCCACTTGCTCTTTCTACTATAGCACATACTTGGAACGGGAGGGGTCCATACACTGTGCAGGGAGAGGAATGTAGTACGGAGCCTCTGTGCTGCGTACTGCGGCATGCGCTCCCAGCCCAGGAACTGAAGAGAGAAAGGGCGTTAAGCTGCTCTATGCTGTGCGGTAGCCATTTTAAAGCTCAAGGCGCTGGTTTAATTTCGCAGCTATTACCCAGAGGTATTTGGACTAATGACTTGTAGATTTTCGTCCTTAAATAACTCTTCAGAGGAGACTTTATGGGTTTCACCTGGGGACAAATACTCACCGCAGTGTTCCACTGTAAGAAACAGAGTTTCAAAAAGTGATTTCTCCGACTTCTTGCCTCCCTGACCATCTTTAAAAAAAAAA
>NW_010544011.1:41177-54653 GCF_000687285.1 Phaethon lepturus | reverse complement strand
GGTGAGGCCACACCTCAAATACTGTTTTGGGGTGAAAAATGAAGAAATTCAGTTTTGGGCCCCTCACTACCAGAAGGATGTTGAGGTGCTGGAGCGTGTCCAGAGAAGGGCAATGAAGCTGGTGAGGGGTCTGGAGCACAAGTCTTATGAGGAGCGGCTGAGGGAACTGGGGTTGTTCAGTCTGGAGAAGAGGAGGCTGAGGGGAGACCTTATCGCTCTCTACAACTACCTGAAAGGGGGTTGTGGCAACGAGGGTGTTGGTCTCTTCTCCCAAGTAACTAGCGATAGGACGAGAGGAAATGGCCTCAAGTTGCACCAGGGGAGGTTTAGATTGGATATTAGGAAAAATTTCTTCACTGAGAGGATGGTCAAGCATTGGAATAGGCTGCCCAGGGAGGTGGTGGAGTCGCCATCTCTGGAAGTGTTCAACAAATCTGTGGATGTGGCGCTTCAGGACATGGTTTAGGTGACATGGTGGCACTGGATTAATGGTTGGACTTGATGATCTTGAATGTTCTTTCCAACCTAGTGATTCTGTGATTCCGTGAATTCTAGTGATGCCTTTCACAACAGGCTAGTTTATAGATCCACAGAAGAGAGAATGGTCTACCTCCTTCTATGGAGCACACAGGATTTTGTCATGTGCACCTGATACTTCTCTGGGCTGTTGCCTTGTTATATCTTGGGAGGAATTCAAGGGCTGAGTGACTGAGATTTTTAACTATCTTTTTGTTTTCTTCATGGTCACTGTACTGAGCAATTACCCTGAACAAAACCAGCCAAAGATAAGGAGAGACATACCTTTTGTTTCTTCTTCCTCTGACCCAGCCCTTCCCCTTCAAGGCCATTTTGTAGGGTGATGATATGTCTAACTAAAACAAGAGAGAAGTGCTTTGCTTTTCTAGCTAGACACCCATTTCAGACAACCAAAAAAATCTTTTATTTATATTGAAGTTAAACTTGATTGCTGTGGAAAAAACCACTTGCCTTGAACATCTTGATTTATGATCAGATCCTTATCCAGCTTAGGAAATTCATCAAGTGAGACAAAATTTACTGGGGGGACAGTGTGTATGAGGAAGTTTTTGCACGGGGAATGAGAGAGTTGCCTGGAATTTTATGAAAATGCAGATACTGAGCTATCAGCATGCCTGATTAATTAACAGTTGTTTATGTTCTGTTTCTTTCAGCCTTGTTTCAACACTCTAGATCTGATTCTAATAAAATCTCTTTGAGAGTTCTTTTTCCTTCCACACACTTAACTCATGATTGCAAAAATCATTACCACTTTTGATTATAATCTTTAATTAGCAGGAAAATATATGTGTTGAATTATTTAGTTAGTGTTCATTTTCATCATCATGTTTTGACAGCTTTTGCATTAATAAATCTTTCATAGACCCAAAGACCCTGGATAGCCTTGGATGGAGTTGTTTAAGGACTTTTGTTAAACACTTTGCCTTCCAAAGACCTTAAAACATGATGTGCTACCCAGGATTTTTCACTCCCAGGTGAGTTTCCTGATCACTGATCACTGTCTCTTCTGCTCGCCTTATAGCTTAATGCATCTTTAAGAGCTTTCCTTCCCAGTGGATCATGTTCAAAAGGAAAGGAGGAGATAACATCTCTGCACCGCCTGTCATTCGAGAGTGGTTGTGTGGCTTGAGGCCAGATTCATCGCTTGTCTGCTGCATGGCCTTCTGAGTTGGTTCTGGAACTGCTCAATCGGTTTTCCCTTTGAATATAGCTTATTCTTTACAGTGTTCCCAAAGCAGCCCTTACCTGCCTTATGGAAGTGCCTCAGGGCCTCTATCCTTGATCTAGCATCCCTTGTGTCTTAAATCTACATTTTTGGAGAGTGAGTAAAATGGTTCCATATTCTCAGCAGGACCCCAACATCCTGCCAAGGCCTTTGGGGCTGTAGATAGGAGAAGTTAAAGGTGTCCAGTGAGTTGATCCAGCTTATGTAAAGCAAAGACTGTATCCTGCAATGACCTTCAGATGGGAGGATATCTGGTTTCCTGCGCAAAACCATGTTAGACTCAGTGGGGGTCCCTGCCTGTGGAACTGACTGCCAAGTTGTAATGTAAGAAAAAGCATCTTTGACTGGACCCATTCTGTTACTTAAGACACAATAAAGTCCCTGGTGGTTTAGCTCCAAGGTCACTATCTGAGTTGACATGTAAGGCTGAGTACAGCTGCCAGTGGACCGAGATTGCTGAAGTTCTCTGCCACTGTTTGAGTCTATCAAGATTTTTGAGTCTATCAAGATTTTAAGCTATGGATAAGATGCTGAGGTTTAGGTTTTGTCTGATTATTGTTTTACTGCGTTTTTCTATCCAATTTGATGAAATTACAGGGTTTATAATTGCAAGCACTGTGGATAGGTATTTCTGAATGCATGTAATTTATCAACTTTAATGAGTAAATAAGCACCTAACCACTTTGGCAAGGATGCTCCCCAAATCTTTAAGTAATAATAAATAATACATCCACAATGGAGCGCTTAGACTGGAGCAATTGCCCCATGTGCCATTACACCCATACAATAAACAATTTAAAACCATTTTAAATGCTTCCTGTCATCACTGGTGGTGGGAAAATAATTTTGTATGGTTCATTTGCTGCAGTACTTAATTTTCTTTAGTGCTTCTGGAAGGAGTGATTGTTATCAGAAAAATTACTATAACAAGACCGTGTTATTACGTGTTTAGTTTCCATCAGGAATTTCTCAGTCCAAATCAAACTCGAATGAATGTAGTGGAGGAGTGTTTGCAATGGAATAGCACAATTTGTTCAAAGCAGGGTGGTGCTGACTAGTCATCTGGAAACTGGTGAACTTCAACAATTGTATGAATTATGTAAAAGTATATTACTACTGAAGACCTCTGATTGTGAACTTGTTCTGAAAAAAACCCAGAACTTACAAAGATAATGTGGGATTTTTTTCATAGATTTTGTTAAAAAAATTTTAGCAATGAAAATGGGGATTTCCTCTGGAAAGTTTCCTTCTGACATTTTCTGACCATCCCTAAGACAAATATCCCCCAAACAAAAACCTTTTTACATAAAGTAAGCTAAAATGAAATTCAGACACTCTGATTCTGAGTATCCACTCAGGGTTTTATTATAATTCAACAAGTTCACTTAAAATATTTATACAGAATGATGCTCCTGACTGTCCCTACATTGCAATGTCCTCAACTGAATGCAAAACTATGAACATTGATAGAAAATATGACATGTAGCTAGAGATTCTCAGAGTGTTATGGTCTTTTAAACAGTATAACTCCTTCCTATACAATTTGAATAACACTTAATATTCCTAGAGCCATATAACTTTTTGAAGCATCCATGAATACAAGAGGCTGCATCTCAAGGACTTATCTCCAGACTTGCATCCTGGCAAATTAATCTTTTCAATTGCTTTTTCTTGCTTGTCAACTTTTTATGCTGGTCTTTTCACTAAATGAGTTGTTTATACATATTACCCTTCATTTAGCTTTAAGTAGATGTTTGAACTGTGACACGACTTCTTTTTTTAAGGGACTTGCAAGTCTGGCACCTCTATAGGGGTAGAAAGGATTAAAATGGTATTCCTGACAGCAGAAATTATTAATGGAAGGCTCTTGAGAGTGCACTTGTATGTTTGCAGTGTGGATATCATTATGTCTACTGAGATGGCTGTTAATGAAACATCAGGAATGCAGAAACCGTGAACATCCTAACTGCCTTTATCAAATTCCTGGTGCCTGTTGCCCTCTGCGAGCCCACAAATACCAGCCAGGAGTCTTGGAAGAGAAGGAAACATCAGATCAGAGCACAAATTTCATGGACAAGTGCAGTGCTTTGTTTTGAAAAAGTAAAAATAAGTGAGCATAACAAAGAACTGTTCCCGAACCTGAACCGGCCTCCTGAGCAGCAGTTAGGTACGTACTTTGGCTGATGAGCAGTAGGAACGCAGTGAGCACAGCATCAACCCCGAGCAGCGTGGGAACCAGAGGACCTTCAGCTGGTGGAGCGAAAAGAGAGCAAGGAGGTAAGAAGAGCTTTTGCTGTGGCTGCTTGGGCTGTGTGACTCTGGGCCTCATATGCTCCGGGTGTAAGAGGTCTGAGAGGGAGATTTAGCATTTCTGAGTACAATTCTGAGTAGCATTTCTGCTGCTGCTCTGAAGTTGACCCTGACTAGCCGCACGCTGATCCAGACTGGTGTGTCACCACCGCCCAGTGTCTCCCCAGTTTGCAGGGAAAACGGGTTCCTTCCAGCACCACCTCCTTGTTCCCCTCCCATCCTCGCACATCGCCCTCCCAAGCCCCTGCTGCTGGGGGTTCTTGGTGTGAGCCCTTTGTCCGTGGTCCTGTCCTGTAGCTCCCCAAGGGAGATTTTTGCCGCTCCAGCAGGGAAGGTGATCACTCTCCCATGCTTGGGACAGCTGGAACTGGGAGGGGGTCAGAGGGGAGGGGACCGCGACCCTGTCCCCAGAGGCAACCCCAGCTGCTGGCAGCTGCCTTGTCCCTGCTCTGTGCATGGAAAGCCCCTCGCCCTCCTGCTTGTGCTGGTGCATTAGCTCCTGGGGTCTGGAACATGCCTGGCACCGTCCTGGCGCTGCAGGAGAGCTCTCCCGCTGCTTGCAGTATGACGCCCTTGGCCACTCTGTGCACGGAAGAGTCAAGTTTAACGTCAAGTCAATGGAAAGCAGGTCGGGAAAAAAGAAGTTGGAGCAGGGAGATAAGAAGGGATCTCCTGGGCTGTGGAGTACACTAGTAAAAATCAATTAATTAAAATGGAAGTAATTAAAAACAAGTTAATGAAAGATTAATTTATTGATAATTAATTGCATAATCTATAACTGCAATAATTAGATTCATTGATTAACTAGAAATAACATCTATTTATTAAAATGTAATCAAATTTTAAGTCTGGTTGGTGAATTTGCCATCACTGGTTTTTTTTTTCCCCCCGATAACTGCAAACCTTCCGAAATTCCAGCCTAAATTAATTCATGGCCACATATAGCCAGTTTGTTCTCATTCCCCTTTAGAGAGAAGCGTATGCTTAGCTTGACTTGGTATGACGGCTCTGTCAGCTCTACTTTGTGCACTCCAGATGCAGAGGTGTAAGAGGTTACCGTGCCCATCTGCCTGTCCCTTCCCTCTCGGGGTGCGTCTGCCAGCAGTCAGAATGAAACCAGCAGCTCAGCACCAACCCAGCTGGGCTGCCAACATGTTACTTTTTGTCAGAGAGTTCAGTACAGCCTTATATACCCTCAGCCTGTTTTGTCAGTGACAAATTAATCCCGGATGCTTTGATTCGTGCATTCTACTTGCATGGTAAAATGGAAAAAGATTTTGTTCCCCATGGGAGAGACCAGCTTCCAACCCTACAACCTGACTTTCCTAGTTTCTTGTGTGACATGCACAAGTTGCAGCTCCTGGTCCTTTAGAGAGGGGCCACTCCATAGAAGAAGCAGGAGGTGGAGGATGTGATTGTGGCCAATATCTTGGTAGACATTTCCCGTCCGTGAAGGACTGCCCTGAACCACTTTGCTGCATTTGACCTGACATCATGCAAGTAGCAAGATCTCATTTATTCAGTTGGCTCTGAGCTTATCCACTGGCATTTGCAAAATATTTCATGGTGACAGTAATTATTATAATCAGTCCCTTCAGTATCAGGCTTGAAGCCTACTCTTTCCATTGACATAGTTGATCTAACTGCAAAATCTGTCACATGTTAACAGCTGGACTAAAAAACCACCCACAGATGTTGCTTAATAGGAGCCTGAGTAAGCCCACCCACTGCTGGTACATTTAGTCCTCCTAGAGGAGGCAGGTGTATAATCTAGGAAATTTTCCAGTTCAGCCCTTAGAGACATGAATCATTAATGTTTAGCGCAAAGAAACAATGTCCTTTTTACCCGTGGGGGGAAAAGAAAAAGACCACAAACACAGAAAAAAGTGTGAGGATATCTGGGAGAGCGCTCACAAGCAGGAAGCAGCCAGCTTTTCTTTACACCAAAGCCAGCTACTGGTTTTCACTATAAGAAATAACACAGCAGTCTCTCCCAATACTCTGTGATATTTTTTCATGTGTTACCTAGAACATTCGCGCTGTCTGCGAGCTGGGGCCAGAGGTGTCAGGCTGTGAATCAACTGAAATAGTTAGGCACTTCTGCCACTGGCAGCTCCGGGAAGTGTTTTCCCAGAGCTGCTTGTGGTCTCACTTGGGGTCTGCATGGCTCTGAGGAGCTGTGGCACCTATGGCCAGTCCCTGGCTGGCCCCCTTGCCTGCCTGCCTTCCTATCACACCTGGGCAGCGGGACAGCCCCAGCTTTGCCTGCTGTGAGGGTCGCAGGAGCACAGCCTTCAGGGAAGGTGAAGATGGTTTCAAGTGGGGATTATCCTTACTAAGCAGTGCAAAAGAGAGAGAGGTCTACTTGGAAAAGAAGAGGCTTCTAGGACAAAGCCCCAAAAAGCCGTTCACACAGAGCCCTGTGTACTCCCATAACCTGACATAATGCTGAAAATGGCTATGTAAACAATAGACTAAGAAAAAAAGAAAAGATACTTTTTTTCCTCTTCTGCATTTTTCCTCATTGTCTTTCCGGACCTTTTCCAAAATGGGAGTATTTTGTAAGGTAGAGTAGCTAAAACCTCAATCAAGCTGCCAACCCGCCTGCTGCAGGTAATGGGGACATGGGGAGAGTCCCAGAATAGCCATCCCAAACCTTGGCTTTAGGTGAGGGCTTTCAGCCAAAAGCCATTTTTGGTGGTACTGGAAGTGAACTTTGTGACCTTGTGAACCAGATTCTTTTGCCTATGTGAACCAGCATTTAGTCCTCTACAACCAGCAGCTCTGTGCTGCTGTAAACTGGCTGGGTGTACGGCTCAAGACCGTTACTTTACTTCAGTTCTCTCACTTGGTATTTTGTTCTTACTTCAAAAAGCTTCATTTAAGGACAGAAACAGAAAGACGAGGGCATTTCAGTTTGATCACTGTGATTTACTAGGGAGATGACAGGCTGTGGAGCTGCTGTCTGGTCCCTACAAGGTGTGTATAATGCAGTTAGTCACGGGGCAACATGAATAGACACTTCTGAACTGTAAGTAGTCCATGACTAGCAAACGTGCTGCAGCCTCCTCTGGGGAAATGGCACTTTTTCTAGTGTTTACCACACAGCTGGCAACAACGCTAGAAAGTTTTCTACTTTTGCCCAGAGCTCTTAGTTATGGAGCCACGAGTTTCACTTGGCATTAATCAAGAGCTGAGTTAGCCATACATTTTGATGTGACTGTTGACTTCTTAAGGATGTTAACTGCATTCTAGTTTCTTATCTATTTTTGTTGGAGTGAATATCCTTGTCCTGGAAAAACTAAAAACAAAAATCTCTTGTTACATTTTTAAAGCTAAAAACAAAATCCTCTCGGGAAAAATACTTGACTCTGGGGATGAGGCATGGGTTGTTTTCAGTTCCGTCAGTTCGGCCAACTGTTTTGGAAGATTTGTTCAATGACTGCTTTTTGTCAAATAAGTGGGAGAATATTAACTCCAGCCCGGAGCCATTTTGGGGCCTGGCATGGGGTTCCTGGGAAATGTCCAAGGAGAACCAATGGCAGCTGATTGAATGCAGAGTCACACTGTTCTATGTTGTGGAAAAATCACCACAAAATGTTTTTTTTATTATATCTACAAATAAACTTTCTTCACCAAAGACATCATTGGGCTGGGGAAAGAAGAAGAGTTCTCATTGACCAAGTGTTCATGCAGCAAGAATTAGACTTTGTACTGTAATAGAAAAGAAATTAAGCTTTGGATGAGACTCACAACCATGAAGAACTACAAACATCAGCCAGGGCAGAACTAGGGGGGTTCAACTGCTGTTGACATGCGTGCTACATCCCTCCATGGGTTGGAGGAAATGAGGCAGCTTTTATTCAGTGCCTTGAAGGTGCGCCATTCTAACGAAGAGCAGACGAAGAGTGAAATACACAAAAGCTGTTTTTTAAAAAAAACACCGGTACTGACAGATGGTGTACCAGAAAAATTGACCAATTCTGTTGTCCACTTGAACAATCTGAACTTATAGGGAGTCAAGTTTCCTTTTCAAATATGCAAATTGCCCTTAATCACAAGGTTATACACTAATAAACAGTTTCCCTTTAACTGTCTTTGACATGGATAAAATCAAACATATTTTATCAGAAGTATCCCTCAGGACAACAGGTTACACAACCATTTTGCATTAATTTCTTATGCTTTTTCGACTGGGAAACATTTTAATCTGTAGTTTCCTGACACTGTCTTCTAAACAGTTTGTCCCCAGCACAACACATGAATTCTACATGCCGTGTTTCACTGGCAAATTAACAAGAACATGAAAAAAACACGTCAACATACCATAAAAAATGCAAAAGCATTGAACATTTAATTACAGCTCGAGCTGTTCCAAAAGGCTCAGTAGCTGAAACCGTTGAAGAACGACAGTTTCTAGGACTGGTTGACTGTCTAAATCACACTTAATTTTCTGAGATCTGTTGCTATCAGTAGTGGGGAAATCAGAGGTAGATGAAATGAGCAATCCACTGTTGGTACTGATGTACCGGAGAGTGTCTGATTCAGAGCAGACACTAATGTTTTATCTGGCAGATGCAGTTCATGAAGTCATGTGCCTTGAGGTGTAGCATGAATATGTGGTTGGTCTCCTCTTGACATTAGAAACAGACTTGCTCAAGCTAGCCAAAGTTTCATTTCAGGGACAGGACTGCTAGCATGGAAACCATACGTTGTACCTCAGATGTGCCTCAAAGCGTGTGCTGGATGGGAGGGATCACTTCCACGCCTGAGGAGGAAGATGCTGTGCAGGACCCGTTCCAGGTTGCAGATGATGGGTTTTCCAGTGGGTGTTGTTTGACATCCTCATATGGACTGAAAAGATCAAATCCCACCACACTTCAGTCTCAAATGCATGACTGAGTCTGTGGCTTAGTGAGTTACTGTCTTCAGCAGATCTGTGGTAGGAAATTTCCAGAGCAAATATGAGGTAAAATACTGTGATTTACTCCTTACTTATTATCTCCTAAGAAGATAAACTGTCTAATTATTATAACTCATGTGTTGGGCAGTAATTTATTAAACTGAGGAACCTTAGTGTTGGATCCCATAGAGGCACCTGCAGGAATTTCCCAGGAATTTTTGCAGGAATTTTCCAACTTGTTTTGTCCTAAGAAGGTAAAATGATTAATTATTATGACTCAGGTGTCGGGCAATAATTTATTAAACAGAAGAACCTTGATGCTGGATCCCATAGAAGCGCCTGCAGGCATTTTCCAGCGGCCTGCTGTACGCTGGGGAGTCATGATGGCTGCAACATTTCCTCCTGGGTCCCACTGCAAGGAGCTTGCTGAGGAAACTCAGAGGAAAACAGGCATCTTTGCTTTCCCCATAATGCTGTGACCCCTCGAGGAGGTGTCACTCCTGAAGATATGGAAGGGAGATGGGACCTTCACCAAAATTTCCTTAAAAGCTTTTTTAGGAAAAGGACGGAGGGTGAATAAAACTATCATCTCATTCTTGCATCATAACAGTGCAAATGGGTGCGGTGTGCTCATATCCCCGGGAGCAGCTGTTGTATTTGTCAGGGGCTTGCTCCTGACTTGACATGGAGTTGGAATGGGAGGGAGCGATGAGGTTACGGCAAGTCTTTCTGCTTGGATGGAGGAAGGTAAATAGCAGTGCTTAAGTGTGTGCACATGCTGACAAAATCTGGGAGAATCTGGAGTGGGTGACAAGATATTCACCGTTCTCTCCTTGCATAGGACATATCTGTTTTGTGGATGTGTGGAGCCACAGCTACAGGGAGCGGTCCCACGTCGCCCATGGCCAGCAGCAGCAAGAAACCGGGTTTTCTGGGACACCTCACCTCTCCCCAGCTCTGTGGCAGGAACTGATCCAAATCTGTCCCTTGACTCCACAGAAGTGACAGCCCTCCAGGAGGCTGAGGAGGGTGAGTAGGGGCTGCCAAAGGAGCATCTATTCTCTAGTCCTTTGTCTTTTTTTCCACAAGCATTTTTTTGCAGCATCTCCTCCATTACCTCAGAAGCTTTCAAGTCTTGAAAACAGTTTTGTCATTTTTCTAACTTTAAGAAGCTGGGTCTTGATTGCCTTATTTTATGGTTTCCTTGTGGTTCCTAAATGTTCTCCCTGCAAAAAACAGTGAAGTTAGTTTTTGAGCCTGTGAAGAAGTGTTATAGAGTATTTTTATATAAGCCAGATTAATGGTTTTAGAAGACGATGCATTTGTCATAAGGCAGCGTTTTGGCAGCAAACTGAGCTTCAGTGAGCAGTTGTTTTCAATCTTGTCATGCGGCTTTGAAGAGCTAACCTGAATTTTCTCCTGAATTTGGAGTTTTACAAAATCATGACTCAATCCTATCTTAAAAAAAAGAAAAAGCAAACACCCTCCACTACATTTTAGAAGTATATATTCTGATAGAGAGAAAAAAGGATTTTTAAAATTACTTTTCTGTACTTCTTTTGCCCGTGTCCTCCTATATTGCAGTTTTGCTTGGTGGAGCTAAACCAATCACGCAGATAGGTTTATGCATTTCAAATGAACATCCTGAAATTTGAAGTCAGACAGAAACTGTAGAAGCTAGAAGAGAAATCTTTACGTAGTATTTCTGAGGGTCACATACTGGAGTCTTTTTTCTTTAAATAAATCGAATTCCAGTGTCAGCACCCGATAGCAATTACAACAGGATTCGGAAACAGCATTTCATCCTGTGTAAGCTACAAGCAAAGAAACTGTTCCAGTGATAAAAAGCCAACAACAATAACTGTAAATTCTTTATCACTGTCATTCTGTTTCAGAGTAGAAGTCTAATAAACCACCCAAAGTGGTTGCTTGAAGCCTGTCCCTTAGGAGCCTGCGAGGACAGCAATCTGCCAGCTCACACTTGAGTGCAGGCAGGGCAGGAATTCTTTCCTTTAATGACACTAGTTCTGCAAATTGCAGTATGTGAACTCAGCTGTACCTTGAATGACAGACTTTCCTAAAAATGGCTTTTAGGTAATGATGTGGCCAATTCAGACAATTCAAGGTTGTTCCCTTTGGCATATTCCCCATTTTTTGTTTACCTCTGGAATGAAGCCTAACAGTAGTCCATTATGTGTCTCTTTGCAGTGCGCAGCAGCTCTCATTTGCAACTTAAGGGAGGAAAAAACCTGAGTGCAGAAAGACCAAGTCTGGAGCAGAAGAGAGTGGTGTCCTTATGGGGGACAGTTAAAACCTAGTGCATGGGGCTATTGTTTAGAAAAAATGAAGAGCATAAAACAGACCAGGAGATCTGTCAGAGCAAATTTCTGTTTCAACAGCCAGCTCTGGGACTGTGCTAGCGATCACGTACACCAGAAAGGTGATGTGTTTCATGCTTCCAGGTATTTGCTTTTATAATGCAACATCCTGAAAGATGAGCAGGCGAGAACAGAGTAAGAGGGAGAGGAGACAGAATGACAGTGTTCACGTTCTGGTTTCCCCGCCCTGTTCAGTGTGTTTTGCCTGCCTGGATCTAGTGTCTCTAGTGTGTTGGTGCCCTTTGCTGCGGTGGTCCCTGGCACCCGGCACAGGCAGGCACAGAGGTCCATGGCACCGCTGGGGTGGAAGCTGCAGGGCTGTACCAAGCTGGAGTCAGGGCCCTTCCCACAGAAGGTGTTCTCCTGGCTGCTAGGAGCCTCTGGGTTTAGAAACATGAATATAATCACGTTGCAGCAGAACATTGTTAGCTGTGAGGGAGGAGACACCGTAGTGGTGACCTTGGACTGTGAAAGCCCCATCTGGGTGCTATGGCAGAGCCCAGGGCTGAGGCAGGGACAATGTGGCAGCCTCCCTGGGGAGGCTGAGAGGGAAAAGCTGAAGCTATTTCAGCTACCACAACAAACTTCTTTGAAATTGAGGGAGGGAAAAAAGGCTGCCCCACTTTCACCTGTGGAAAGTCCCCAGTGAGCTGGAGTATGTCAGGAGGTCATTCCTGGAGAACACAAGGGACAGAGAGCCCTTCTCGTCCCACTCTCTCCAAGGTGCCCAGCAGCAAGAGCTGGAGGGTTTCTGTGCTCCCTGCATTGCTTTCAGTGCTTGCCTGCTTCCCTTCCTCTATTATGAGGTTGAGATCTGTCACACCATCACACCACATGTGATCTTCTGGAGGTCAGGAGAATAGGAGCCCCCAGAGCAGCAAGACCAGTCTTCCCTGCCCAGAGCATTCAGAAGTGGACTGTAAACATGGGAGCTGCAAGAAGCTGATATATTACAGGGTACCTTGCCAGGGGAAATTTTGTTCTTTATTCCCTTTCAAGCAAATTAGATTTTTACCCTAAAATACACAGATTTCCATCTCTTCTAAAATCCCTTTAAAATAAAATGGACATTTTCAGGCCTGCTTTAGGTGTGAAAGTAGGTGACCGCATTTTGCTTAACAGATGTGTGTTTGTCTGTAGGCTGTGGATTTGCTGCAGGGACTCTGAAAGCTGTGGGGTCACATAGCAACTGTATATTAACTAAGGCTTTTGAGAGTTGCTGAGATTGAAGTCGCAACAGTATTCAATGTGCTGGTCAACGTGCCGATCTCCATGTGTCCAGCTTTGTTTTGTACCACTTGTCAAATGAGAAACCAGGATTTTGCAATAATTATGACTGTTATTCAGGGAATTGGTTAGAAATTAAAGGTCATCTAGAAAACCAAATAAAAAAATATCCAGCCTCAAAAAGAGGAAACTGTGATGAAAACATCTAGCACTAGGAAGTTGGAAAAACAAAGTTAAACCTTACTATTCACCACAGAAACTTGACACAGGGGTTACAATCTATTTGGTGACTTTACTGGATCTTGCTGCCTGTTCCCAGCATTGAAAACAAATGCAAATCACTCTGGGAGCAAGCAACCGTCAAAGGCTCCATTCCTTTCATTCCCTTTCTTGTAATTTCTCTTTCAAACCCCGATACTTGCTTTGCAAAGTTTATTATTAGCAGCTGTGCCTGCAACTGGGGAGAATGTTGCACGAGGAGAACTATAGATATCTTTTTCTTTAGATAAAACAATGTCTCTTTCTTGGCATTGAGTGGCTTGGAGCAACTTAATTGTGGTGCGGCAGGGTGTGGGAGCGAAATGGAATAGTAATGTTTGAAAAATCACCTTGGACAACCCATTTAACTTCCAGGCTGCTCTGTATTCACCTCTGGGGCTGTCCAGCATCCCTCAAAGCTCTGTTGCCAGTTTATGGAAGAGAAAACAGTCAATACAGATGTTTGTGGTATCTGCTGTGGAAGGTTGGCATTCAATTAAAAGAAGGGCAAAACAACCCATTTCCATTTGACACCAACTATACAGAAGACACAGCACAGCAGGAACTACCTCTCTTTCGTGTGTTATTTTACCAGGGATTTACCAGGTTTGATAACTCTCAGCCATAATAATCCTAGC
>NW_010544011.1:13223-41146 GCF_000687285.1 Phaethon lepturus | reverse complement strand
TCCTGCTGAGTCAGTCCCAGCGTTTTCCAGTGAAGTCACCAAAGAATTGTAGAGCAACTGCTGCCGTGCTCCGGGGCGCGTGTGTGGGGGACCAGCAAAGAGAACAAGGGAAGATCCTCTTCTCTCTGCATTGAGCAGTGCTGTGGGGCAAAAAAAAAAAAAAAAAGACTCTATGTCAAACCAAAGCTGCTATATACTGGTTACACAGCTTGAGAGGAGTGCTGCTCTGTCTGGTTTGTGTAGCCAAGTGTCCTTTTGCAAAGCCCAAAGGGAGAAAAGGGGTAGTGCAGGTCTCCTCTTATTGTGGCATCAGGGTGCAAGTGTTTGAAATTTCCAAACACAGGTTCAGAAATGTTCCTGTGCCGCTACTTTTAGGAATTGCTTAAGCCTCTTCTCTTAGAGAGCAGTAAAGCTAGGATAATATTGAGATGGTTAGAATGCCTCATCTTCTTTCATTTAATATGCCAGGTGGAATAGTCTCTGTTAAGTCTCTGTAAATTATTAACTCTTTTTCCTAACTAGAAAAGAAATGTAGTTTTTTCTTTACAACTTTCTGACAGATATTAAAACATGATACAATGAAAATGGCTGTACACTATAATTCACTGGGACTTCTCTCCTGAGAACGGACTGGAGCAATGGAGGATTGATGTTGATTTTATCACTGTTGCCTTGTCTAAGGAAAAAAGTCCTTGCAGAGAGAAAAAGAGAATATTTTTTGTGTGGCAATCTTTGGGGAGTTGTGCTGCCTGTATTTAAGGTCTCTATATGTCCATGACTTCATGGAGGACAGTCCTCGATGAAGATCAGAGCGATTCAATATCATCACAAATTAGGCTGTAAGAAGAGGAACCAGTGTAACCACAATGATCATTTAAACGCTTGCCCCAGAGCCCAGGAGACACAACGAGCTTTGGACCAGTCTCCATCCAGTCTTCATTTCTCAGGATTACAATTGTAGATGAAAATATTGTGCAAGTGTTTGTGCTTCTCTCTTCCCCACAGTACTTCCCTCTGCCACAAAATTAAGCTTACAGACTGGAGTTTTGTGGGGTTTTGACCGCCATGATCGATCTTGAACAACATATGTTTGCACAAGGAATTTTCAAATATAACTTCCAGCTACAGATAGCTCCAGCCCTGGTTTTGTGTGTGTGGGTCACCAAGGTCTGCATCTTGTGTGAGCTGCAAGGAATACATAGGCAGGAGTGAACACAGTGCAGACCAGAATCAGGTATGTTATATAGAGCTGGTATCTGACAGTATGGCTGGTAGAGAAAGGAGGTCAAACGTGGCATTCATTACCTCATTCACAGCCTGATAAATCAGTCTCTGTCTTTACCCTCAACTCTTTGGCTTTTGCCACCCACAGCCCCTGTGACTCCATCATCATAACGAATGATTCAATAAATATTTTTAAACTCCAGATATTTTGCCTATTTAAAGCTTCTTACTTCAGGGTTTGTGGGGTTTTCAGGAGTTGCTGAGTGTCAGTTCTGTGTTGTTTTTGTAGGTTTTATAAGGGCACAAGGAAGAAAGCAGGTGGTGTTTGTTGGTGTAGCAAACAAACAATTCATTGAAACTGGCATAATTGACAGACTGGAAAAATACAATTACAACAGTGGGTAAGAAAGGAGAAGAGACCAGAGAGTCCTTGAGGGTTAGAAGTAGCAGAAAGACAGTAAAAGAAGAGGACCCATTTGCAGCATTCAAGGGTGGAGAGATTGAGCGGCACTGAGGAAGACCTGAAGGAATATGTGGATGGAACATCTATTGTTTGTACAGATTTGAGCAAAAATAGAGAAATGCCAAGAAGGCTGGGAGGTGAACAAGGACAGGAGGGCAGGGTTTGCATTTTGGCTTTAAGGAATAAACAGTCAAAATGAGATACTTAGGCTGTGGCTGAGGGAAAAATGGCAACAGTTAGAGAGAAGTGAGACAAGAAAGAAAGCAGTTCTGAAGCAAAGCAGTACTGAAGTTCACCTCGCCCTCACCTAAACCAGTTTTGCTCTTCTCTACTTTGCAAGGCAAATCATGAAAATAAAATGGTTGCCTCAGACTCACACCATGCCTAAAGGACAGTGAGACTGCACACCCTCAGTGCTTGCAAGGCACAGGACAACGGACGCTGCAATGTGAAAGGACCTTTCATGTAGCTTTGTGCAACGCCTCAGTGTTAACGTGGCATGGGACTTCTGCTCTAGTCCTCTGAGATGCTTTTGCTCTGCTTGTCCACTTGCTCAGAGCATGGTGTTAAGCAAAAGGAATCCACTTTCTGTTTACTTTCCTGTTGAAGATGGTTTCTAAACAGTTTCCAATGTCTGAAACAGTTGACATTTCAAGGACATCACAAAACACTGTGCCAATTCCTACAACCCTATATACGTTTTCCCAGTTTCTAGTAACTATCCTCATTCTCTAAAGCTGTGGGAATTTGTTATATTGGGAAAAAAATATGTTAGGAATGGAGCTCAAGAAAAAAAAAAAAGAGCTGATGTTTCCTTCTATTTCTTATTTCCTTTCTTTTCTCTATCTGACTTTCACCTCAGTAAATATTGATGAAGCTGAACAGCAGAGAGATGGGTTTCTCACTGTTACTTGTACTAAGTTATATAAATAAATTTCATTTTCAAAATCCTACCCTATGTGCAATCATCAAGTGTGGTGAATGCACCACCTCTTTTCCATTATCCAATAAGATATTTTGTTATAAAAAAACTTATAATTTTTACTTTTTATTTTATTTTCTTAGACAATTTGGAAAAAAAAAGATAAATTAAAAATGAGATACACAAGAAAGAGTGAAACTAGCTTTTTGTGAGGGAAATCAAGTCTCGTGGAGGAGCCAATGAATACACATGTAACGGTAGCACAGTTAATATAGGGTATTTCGGTTACAAAAACTTTTTGATGAGGCATGTCTCCAAAGACTTTTACAGTAACTAAGCTGTCATGGAATGAATGTGGATGTCCTGTCTAGAATCAACTGTCAAAAGATAAGAAACCAAATGAAGGAATAAACGGACTGCTTTCTCATGAAGAGGCCACCAGGGGAGACTTCCTGCATGTCTGCTAGTCAACATATTTCTAAATGGTCTGGAAAAGAAGTTGAAATTAAACATTAATGAATGAGAGTCAATACTTATGGGATAAGGAAGCCCTTAGCACTCTGATGGAGGGACTGACTCACAAAGAAATTGAAAGAACAGACTAACTACAGCTATCAAACACAACCAAACAAATGCGTCTTCCAAAACAACATCTCCAAGTATCCACCGGAAGCTGAAGCGATATTCCAGGGGAAAGACGTCCCTACGGATAGCCTTTCTGCTCCCTCCCTAGATTTCTGCTACCAACCACACCTGCAGGATGCTGACTAGAGTGACTCTTGGTCTGATGAGGTACAGGTGTTGTTACAATCCTCATCTCATTCCTCCTCCACACAACTCCCCCCTCTGGAAGTTAGAACAAAATCACTGGAGTTAAAGCAGATTACATCAGTGAAAAAGAGGGGAAAACAATTCTTAGTGCTCTTTTTTCTGGGATGTGCAGATGCTGTGGCAGGCAGCCTTAGGAAACATCAAAAGCGTAATTGTATTAATAAAATCACTTTCTTAGGCATGTGAAAGTGGAGCTGATGTATCATTTACAAGTGAATGAAGACTCAACACTGGTAACTGCTGGACTGCATAATACGGCCACAAAATGCTTCCATAATAACGAGTCCAGGAAGTTATTGCACAGCTGTAACACAAGTGTGGAGGAGATTAGTAGAGACTTTCAATAGATTTTTAGGTTCTCCCTTTTTAAAAATACCTTTCATCCTCAATGCATCCTGATTGCACGCAGTAGCTGGCATGAAGGCAAGAAGCAACTAGAGCAAAGCCTTGTAGAGAAAACACTAGCGTATTTGGATGTGCTGACAATGTAGCTCCAGGATGTAAAGAACTTGCAGTACCCAAATCATAGGAAAAAGCACAGGATCGTGATTCTGCAACCTTAACCAGAAGAGGAAGTCTTTTGAAGAAAATGGTTCCCCCCCCGGGCCGTGAGTATTTATTACCATATTTTTCACATTCAGTCCAAGGATTTCCTGGCTGTATCAATTAGCGTTTGATTATAAGTAGACAGAAAGTGTCTGTGGAGTCATTTATCCAGCTGTGATGGCTGGTGCCGTGTTTCTCTTGCCCTCAGGTGAAGAGGCTAGCAGAGGGCACTGAATGTCTTGGGATGCTATTTTCAGATGACTGGGACAAGAACATCGGGAATGGGTATTGCAGTTATCTAGAAAATTTTATTTCCCTGCTTACCCAGGCAATCAAGTTAATTCTCAAGACAGGCATTCTCTTCCCCCCGCCCCTCCCTAATTAACTCAATTCTGGTCAAGGCTGAAGCAGTGGATTCTCCCAAGCCCTGGAATTGATTCTTAGAAGTGTCTCCAAGAGCAGGTGACATGACAACAGGAGACACCCAGGCTCCCATTTGATATTTATAAGGAGAAGAAAAGAGGGCGTCATTGTAAAGAGGTCCCAGTTTCAATATGCATTATGACCAGCTCTTCTAAGCTATCAACACGTATGAATAAAATCCATATAAATTCCACAATACAACTTTAGTGGTACAATCTAGAACAATTTGGTCACGTCCTCAGTTGATATTAATTAAAACCAAATAGAGGATTTACCCTGGCTATGCAGATTTACTCTGGTGCAAGATTCAGCCCTATGTTTTTTTTTTTTTTCTTGGCTTTGGAATTATGACATGTTAGATTTATTGGCTCATCTGGTACAGTAAATGAGAGTCTCTGGACCGAGCCACAGTCAATAGCAGAGTGGTGAATGGACTGGCTGAGGAATAGGACAAGAATAAAAAGAGAACATTTGTTCTGAAAGGAGAACCCAGTCCTCATTCCTGTCCTAGTCCATCATGACTGTTTTCTACATCCAGTGAAAACGATCTGCTTTGGGACTTGAAACGAGCAAAAGCATTTTTTTCTTAAATGAAAAGTGTTGTAATGAAAAGGATTTGACAGGCCATAGAAGATACTACAGAGCTTTGTTGAAGCGAACTAGCTTCACTTTCACTAGAAGGAAATGGGATTTTCTGGTGCTAATTTCTATGCTAAAATTTAAGTGAAAGGAATGCAATGGATTGTATGTGTTCTTCTACAGGGTATGATGGTGTTTCGTTTTGCAGTTACCTGCTGCCTTATTGAGATGTCCAGACATGAGCTGGGAATCATGAGAGTTTGAGGAACTTGTGCCAGAGAGCGTAGGCTCCTGAAATTATGGATGAAAAAAAATCATGAGTTTAGTGACAAATGAGTAAATATAGTCAGATGAGACATGATGACTTTGTGTGAGACAATAATATGAAGCTGGTGAATGTGATGATCACATGTAACAAATAAAAATATTTTTCTCTGTTATAATTTCTGACTCAAAATTTAAATTTTTCTTGGAAGACCACTAAAAAGTGGATACTTTAGTAAGGAGAAAATCTGCCTAATTTATCAAAATTCAGAGAATAAGTTTTACAGAAGATTTTAGAGTATTTGCAGATAGGCAGCTGAGAATGAACACAGGTTGAGTACCAGAGGAATGTTTTTTCCAAAATGTGTTCCCTATTTTATTACCTTATCATTAATATAATATTGCCTTAATCTTATGGTAACTGGTAATTATCATTATTACCAATAATAGAGCAAATTTGTAGCAGACTGTTTCTAGGTTGCTGTATGAGGAGTTGAGCTCCCAGAGAAGTCTCATGGGCTGGGCATGACCCCTGTGATGGATCTGCAGGGTGACAGCATCTAGAGCAGATTGGATGCAAGAGAGGAGCATATGGAGAAATACCTTCCACTCGTCATCTGCCTAAACCTCCAATCCTGTCCTGCTTTGACTGCTGGACCAGAAAGCTTCTGTTCATACAACAGCTCTCCCTGAGACAGCATCTTTCATTGCACAGACTTATGTCCTGAGTGTGTTATAATGAATTAACATCACTCCGCTGCATGTGGCCATTGCCATTGACCTGATCCGTTCACATATCACCTGGGAAGAAGCGTTTTCTGCAGTGCTAGACCCAAACAAAGACAGTATCTGACTTAAGTATCTGACAGTACCCTCTTAAGTATAAAGCAACTGGTACTGTAAAGTGATTTATAGTGTCCTGGCATTTACAGTTGCTAAGATGAACTGTATTGGGATATACAATAAAGCCCTTTATCAAAACTGGCTTTATGTGTCTGCTTACAGTCATAAAGAGAAATGTGCAAGAACATAGCCTCCTCAGTTCTCAGAAGGCACACAAGGACAACTTGTTCAGTACAATACTTGATGTTAGTGGTGGGATTTGCTTCTGGATTATCAGCTTGTAATTAAGGGAGTTATTAATGCTGAGAAGGAATTTTGAGCTCAATCCATAATCCATTATCCACTTTAATGAACAAAAGTGCACTCAGTGGACGAGAGGACACAAGCTATTACTGTGCCTGTTACTGTGCTGGTGTGAAAAGGTGCGACCCAAGTCTGTGGAAGCCAAGGTGCGACCCAAGTCAGCACCGATGAGCTGGAGACTCGGCATGGCACTGACCGTGGGGCAGTTAAGACTCCCTGGGACAGCAATGGATTTTTAGAACTTTCTTCCACTGTGAATCCTCTTTGCTCTTTCTAGAGGTGGCTAGCAGAAAGCATCCTCGGTCAGTATACAGGGTGCACAGCATTCCCCACGTTCCCTGGAATAGCAGAGTGCTTGTTCGTTGCCCTGAGTCCCCATGGGTCATTTGTTATGTGGGAATCAGCCCACTTCAGTGCTTTTGGGGAGGCTAAATTTTGCACCTTTAGAAACCTAAATATCTTTAAAATAAGATTTCTTTGTGAGCTTGAAGCAATGTCCAGAGAATCACTCTTGTTGACTCCAGAGCATTTCGTCAGAGCCAGTGTTTGGGTTTTTGTGTGGATGTGGATATTCAGCACGCTCTTCTGAACTATCCAGCTGTGGCTCAGCTTCCTGTGACCAGGGTCATCAGCCTAAGTGATCCGGGCAGCTCTCTGGGGCCTGTGAGACAGGATAATCACACTAATCACTACTACCACTTTTGCTAGCTCCTTGTTTACTGACTTTGGACAATAATTTGCTACCAGCTAATTGCTGCCGGGCACGTGACAGAGCCCAAGAAGGCTCAGTGGCAGACAGGACAGAAGGGAGCATAACTCAGTGACTGGATAATGAGGCAACGATCAGCAAAGCATGAGAAAAAAACTGGGGTTAGCCAGGTAGCCATCACGTCCCTGACACCAAGGAAGCCTAATCAATTGACGAGAAGGATCACCTGTTTGCTAATTGAAATTACTTGAATAAATGCCGAGCAGGGTGACTTTCCTGACAATTGGAAGACTATGCCACAAAGCTCATCCATCTCAGGGGCAGTTAATTAACTTTACTGCCTGCTGCCTCACATTTAAGGAGGAAATGAGATAGCAAGTCTTGTCCTGTCTTTATAACCTTTTACCTTTACCTTTATTTACTTATTTCATCATGACTTTGGCAGTGATTCAGTTGATGCTGTCTACCTGGCTTGTTGCATAATCACCTCTTGGGGATACTCGTTGGTGATGTGGGATTCATATACCTTGTTTGCCTCCATTGTAGTTCCAGGAAATAAAATTACTTTCCTTTCCTTTTCCCACAGACAGTGTGTGGAAGGAAAGCACCACTGGCTAATGCTGGTGTTCAATGAAAATATGTGCATGATTGTGTCTTGGTGATTTTACAGGGAGGCAGGTGCTCTGGGCAATGATTTTTCATCTTTCAATGGCAGAATTGCTCAGCTTGTTCAATATATTACAAAGAAAATTGTTTTAGATGACCAGGAAATTGAGTAAATTGCTTTTCCTGTGATTTTTCTGTTTCCCCCCTTTCCCCCCTTCATGATTGCTATTCCTTCTCTTGCTCTGTACACTTGCAAAGCCTCCATACTTCTTCAAACATCAGAACCTCTAAATTGCACCATAAGTCTGGCTTTTCAAAGCTAGTTAAAATTTTTGAAATTACAAACTGTGCAAAGAAAACAGTAATTCTTTTTCAGCCATACACTCTGCTCTTTTTTACTAGTTGGGAATAGTGACAAGGAAAGGAAAAAGGCAAATACTAAAATGTCCAGTTGTAACCGCAGCTGGATTATTAGTAATGGCTTTTAAAGCAAAGCATTGTTAAATCATTTCTAAAAAACATTTATAAAATCTTACTTTCATCCTCTGTAATCTGCACTAAACCAAACAGTTCTCACTGTTTTTTCCCTGGGGGGAGCAAAACAGTGGGTATAACCTGAAAGAAAACATAAAAATATACTTCTCCCATTAAGTATCAGACTGATGCTACAAGCGCAGAAGCAGCAGCAAAACCCAGGAGACAGAAGCCCAAGCCTTTCTCAGGGTTCATTCCAGGCATTCCTGTTAAGATAGGTTCTTGTTAACAGGGTTCCTATTTAATACTCATGCAGGTCTGCTGGAGAGGTTGTGGAGTCCCTGTCTTTGGAGTTATTCAAGGTCTGACTGGACAATGCCCTGAGCAACGTGCTGTGGCTGACCCTGCTCTAAGCAGGTTCTTGCCAGCCTTGGCCATTCAGTGAACCCATTGCAGAGCAGAGGCAGCATTTGCCAAGGAGGAGCACCATGGATGTAAGGGCAGTCAGACCTCACCACCAGAGTCTCAGCATTCCCCACGCTCTCTCAGCTGCTGTTCTCTGGGAATGTAATGGCCTGAAGTGCGGAGAGCTGCACGACTTTCCCAAGTGAGGAGCAAGAGGCATTGTGTGGAAGAGCTGGACCTGCATTTCTGGAAGACCAGAACATCAGGGCTCCCTCCTCCTGGCTGTCCCTGGCTGCTCTGCATGGACTGCTGTCATCCCATAATAATTTACAGACTGTGCTTGCTGCCAAGCCTCCGCTGCCCTGAAAGACTGTTTGTCCCCAGCAGTACTGAAGAGAAATCGCTCCGCTACAAGTACATTAAGCACATGAACAGCTCTGACAAGGGGCAGAGCAATAATTTGTTTGGTAAGCTCACTTATGCTTTATTGAATTCATTTATTGGCTGTCCAACAGCTCCGTCAGGTGCTTTTGCAACAGCCAGACACAGAGACATGACCTCAAGTCTGGAGTCAAGTCAAAAGGTCCTCCCCACTTCTTTGCTACAGTGGTAAAATGAAAATCTCCTCAAGCAAGCAGAGGTATCCTGCCACACTGAATTAAACTATGTGCAGAGCAGACTAAGCAGCAGCAGCAACAACAGCTAAGTGAGGCCATGTCAAGCTTTGGCAGGTTAATGTGCTCTGGACACGTCTGGAGTGCTTAACAGTTTGATGTGGCAATGGCAGAAAACACAATTTTAATCAAATTTGAGCATTGTTCTTTCTCCAGGTGTAAAAGCTTCACGAATGCAACAACGTGTAATTTCTTTCATTCATTTTTTCATGCAGGTTGAATGCAAATTACAGTGTGTCTTTAGCACACTGATATGATAACTGAGACAGACTGCAAATTTACCAGAGAAATACTGAAGAAGAGGACATTTTGTCTTAATGACTCTGCAAAGTGGGAGGAACAGGTCATCAGAAGTCTACTTTTCTGCAGGGGAGCTTAAGACAAGCACTTCACTGTTGGCCACACGCGTACAAAGCAATTACGGTAAATAAATAAACAAACCATAATAGAGAGAAATGTTAATCTATTTTTTGAGAGATAAGGCAAAGGTTGGCTGGCTTCTCCTGGCTTAGCATTACATCGCAACCTACACATTAAAAATATATTGTACAGAATAAATGGAATGGGAATAGCTGATGAATATCACAAAATGGAGGCTCTGAGAGCTTTGCTGCCCTGTTGGATAATGTTTGGGTATTTGCTAGTGACAGATGGTAGACCTTCTCATCCCTATCTGTGTGCCCTGGATGGAGGATTGCTTGATGACACGTGCACAGTTACCATCACTGTCATCTTTGTCATGTAGCCATCTTTCAGCTTTGAGGGCCTCCGTGTGTTTAATCATTTGTGCAGAGATTTTATGAGGCAGGTGCTTAAGAGTGCAGTAGGAGGGAAGATAAAACAAATAAATTAGAGTCAATTCCAGTTACTCTTAACCCCAGCAAAGACACAGTGTGATCACTTAGCTGTTCCTAAATGGCCTGGGTCTTGTATCCCACATTAGTATTTGGACTGAAGACACACATGGTGTTAACATGTAGAGGCCAAATAAATGAATACACCCACATAAACCCATGTGCAGCCTGATTCCCTCCACAGTGGATGCCAGTGAGAAGGCACAATGTGTGTTGAATACCAGAAAATTAATTTTGATTTGAAATACCCTTCAGACCAGCTTGTATTTTTCTGTTGCCCAGACGAAAATGTTGCACGAGGCGGGAAGAGACTGAAGGTTTTTCTCTGCAGTAGCAGAGCACCAGAGGTGTGCATCAGACCAAGAGCACTCTGGCTGCAGAGCACCCATACATCTGCACCCATTCCAGTCTCAGCTGGAAGACCAGAACATCAGGTCTGTTTCGTGGCAGAGGGCTCCAGCCTGCTACTGAAAACTCCTCTGAACACTTCTTCAGCTACTTTTTAAAGGAGACAGAGCAAAAAAAAAAAAAAAAAAAAGGAAGGAAAACAAAACAAAAAAGGAGGGTTTCTCTCTTCATGGGAGAAATTCAGGGCTTTCACAACAGCCCAGACTAAGGTGCATGATAATACGAGTTTTGCCCTCAACACTTTCACTTGCCTGTGTACAGACATGTGATATGAGGCCCCTCAGCATCCTGGCTCCCTGGGATCCCTTTCTGTACCATGACTATATCCATACATACCTGGGCTCTACGTCCTGCTCCTACTCTGGGCCGTGGATACAAGACCCAAGTTCTTACTATTGCATGGCTCTATCATTCCTTCACGTGCAAGTGCACCCTGTCCCTGTGCAGGTGGCGTGTTGCAACTATTTTCTTCTGAGGGCAAATGACACCCCAGGAGAACTGCTCCATTACACATCCTTTGGATGCTTCACACGCCAAGATGCACATTACCGTCCTCTCTGCAGAAACCTGAGATGAAACAATTTCAGCTTTTATCAGCTGAGGCTAGAGCCTTAGTTTACAAATATGAAACATTTCTTTTAGACCTATGATTTTTGTCTCCCCATTTCTCATTGTGTCTTCCTCTGCCCCCAGAGGAACTTGTTCTATCTGGACTGGCTCCAAACATCAACTGTAAGCCTGATTAATTATCAAGGAGATCATCACAATTCGTAATAAGTCATGTGCTAATTATATGTACCCTGTGAGTATTTTCCTCTCATTTATCTTGTGAGTGTTCATTTTGTAGATTAATAATGAACATGACAACTGCAAGTGAAACCAGTACTGTGACTGTCAAACAAAGGCATGGGGGGATTGGGCTCTTAATTAAAACTGTGATTTGCTTGGCATTACAAATGCTACTACCCATCTTGCTTCCAGGAAAGGCTATTTATTAAAAACTTATTATTCCAAAGAGACAGATAAAAGACACTAAGGCACTCTGGTAACATTGAAAGAATCACTTAGTATTGAAAACTATTTCATACCCACACTGAATTAAAGAGTCTATGAAAACTATCAGCTTGTTAAACCTGAAGAGCAATACTCTCTCTCTTATGCAGGCAAGTTTTTCTTGCAGAATAAGTTTTTCTCCTCTGTCTGAGCCATAATCCAAAGAACTCAAGCCTGTGGCTTCCTTTCCCCAATCAAGCTTGGCCTAGATTCTCTCACTAAAACTGTCTGTAGACCTCACAAATAATTTTTATAGTCAAGAGGTACAATAAAGTTGGCTGTGAGTGGTCATCAATCAGAAGTAACCATTTTGGTCACTGCCAGCTTCATGGGCTATAGGAGAATCTGCGGTTTGGAAGTGAAAAATGGTTTACGTATATTTTTAAAGAGCACCTCATTCCTCCTTACACTCTGAAAAACAGTACTTGTGGTTTTAAGACAAGAAAAGATAAGGGTAGAAATACATATTGTGACATCTCTGGATTTTAAGCTCTAAGCCAACACCACAGCAGCCAAAGCTTCAGAGAAAGTAAGTCTTTTCTTCTGGGCATCAACAGTCTGCTGGCTGTTTATAGTTTGCCTTGGGATGGATTTCTTTTGGTTGGATGTAGGTGTATCAGGGCAATTAGCTTCGGGAGTGATAACTTTACGTCCGAAAAACAGTCCTGCTCCTCTCAATTCTATTCAAAATCCTATTACTTTTAACGTCTTTCCTATATTGCTTTTCAGATCATCACCTGCTTTGTTCCTTGTGGTAGCTTGGCTAAGTTTCTGATGAATGTGTTAGTTTCAGTAAGATTTCTTTTGTTCCTCTAAAATTAAAAAGGCACAAATTAAATTACTATAGAGCTGTGTCTGTGTTTTGTCAGTCTCCCTCTGCACCGCGCTCCCCCCCCCCAACCCCACTAAACTTAGGGCTGAATTCAAAAAGTAATTTCCAACAAGAAACAAATTCTCTTACTCACAACCCTGGCATTTCAAAAATAACATGAATGAAGATGACCTCTTGTGGAATGGCTCTAAAAAGTCTTTTTTTTAGCCCTTTTCATACCCCAAAAGAGTTAATTACAACCCATGTAATTTCTTGTTCATTAGTTCATGACTCCATGACTCAGGTGCCATGTTCCGCTACTCAGCATGACCTCACATGATTTACATCACAATAGCATAAAATTGTAATTACAAATAGTTTAAAAGTGAAAGAGGTTGCCTCTTGGAACACCAGTTTACCCATCAAAGTGACCTTCTTTTGGTTAGTCAAAACATGTTGCACTAGTAACAAACTGTCTGGTTGTAAGGTGTATTACCTCACTGCCTGAGTACCGAAACATGTGTATCTTTTATTATAAAAGGTAGATCTTGCCTATATTTTATGACCCTAGATACAAAGATTCTGGTTCGTGAGGCCACTGCCTTTCTAAATATAGATTATTTTTTAACTAATACAACTACTAAAATTGCTAAAATGAAAACCTTTCCATAGAACGTAACATTTTCATTCATGCTACCGGTTGTGCGTTCATCAGAAGAGCAAAACCAAACTGGTCTTTCTCTACTAGATCTTTCAGTACTGAACAACTCTCTTAACAAGTTGCTGACTGGCTTCTGTATCTGCCCTTGCCACTGTGCCTTTCTTTACTCCTGCTTTCCCACTCTCATTTTGCCAAGCAGAACTGCAATCAGCCAACATTGCTGTCAAATGCCTTTCTTTTCCTATTGGTACCACTCTAAAGGCAGTGAGTTTTCCGACACCTGTACTTAAATCAGAATAATGTTTCTTATCCACTACATTTGCTTTTATGAGCTTGATGACATATTTATACAAATTTTTCTGAGGGAGAGGCTGCTTTGTGTTTGCTCATGCAGCAGCTGTGCTTTATCCTTTAAAAAGACAGTATAATCCCTATGCCTGGCTATTTTTAAACTACGTAGGTCTCACTGGTCATCTAAAAATAAGTTACTAATGTTCACAAGTAGTATACATAGAACCATCATTTGACCAAATATGGTAGCATAAAGGGGTCCTTATCAGGTCTTTGGCTTCTTCTATAGAGGCAATAATGATTTTAAAATACACAACAAAACCATAAACAGACCCTGTACTTCCTGTTTGCAAAACACCATGAGCAGAAATCAATGCTTTTGTGCAAAAAGAGTCTGGACTGAGGATACACTCAGACTTCTCCCAGCAGTGATCAAACGATAAAGGTTTTTACTTCCCTGAAAGGGTCTGGTTAATCATAACCCCTGTACGGAAAGCAAGCTGAATATTTTGAAGGGAAAAATAATGTTGGAATGTAAATGGAAAATTCTGATCCTCAGAAATATCAGTGAAAGATCTTTCTTTTAAATAAGCACAATCAAAACATCTTGTTATCAAGCTTTCAAATCAGAATTTTTCTCTAAAGAGAGGCCCAAAACATCTAGGCCATCTGATTCACAAGGCCTTTAGGTTTCTTCTTCCTCGTTGATCCTAGCTCAGAGGAGAGACCTCCTAGGACCTGGATTGCTCAGACCCAAAGCAATCCCCGCAACAGAGCAGACCCTGATTTTGGCTATCCAGGCTTTCTCAAGAAAAGCATACGCACCTGGCTAAGAGAAAACGCCATGGGTCATCTAGCATTCAGACAGCTGGACTATATAGGCTTTGGCAAAATGTTTTCATTTTGATTAACTGAGCGTTTCTTTGACAAAAATCAGAACAGAAAACGTTTTCAAGGGACAGGTCCTTATGAAACCTGTATCTGTCACAGTTTAAAAGAACGCCACGAGCAGCAGAATTGAGAGGGTCTGGCTTCATATCGATTTGTGTCTCACAAATGGCCACCTTGGTGGACTTAATCATTTTTGGTAAGGAGTAAGCTCGTGGTTGAAGCCTCTCTTTCTCACCTTCTGTTCTTTTCACAAATCCAGTAGGAACTTCATATCTTTGAGACAACTGCATTTCTTCAAAACCCATAGACACTAACTGCATCATTCCAGAGTTACTGGGGGAAGACTGTCAGGCTGGTGTACACAAACACATGAAGCACATCACCGTACCAAAAAGCTTCTGGCTACAAAGCCTACAACATGGGCATCTACCAATACAGGAGGCTCTGATGTTTCGCTTATACAGCCGTGTATCTGAAGTAGTGTGATCTGTCCCCGTGCTGTTATTCTGCGGTTAGGTGGAAGCATCAGGTTAAATGTGTTGCACAGGATGAAATTAAAATCAAATTAGCAGGAATTTTGATCACCTAAAGTTTTAAGAACTAGTCCTAAAGACCTCAGTGAAGCTGTTTGGTTTTGAAAGTAGTCAGGGCCTACTTATTTGATGAACTGAACTGGAATATGTTAGTCCTTGTTTTGAAAACCTCTCAAGAATTATTTCTGTGTGACAGACTGTGGATAGTAATGGGGTATTTTTAGTGTAATATTTGAGTGCATCGCAAGTCTGCTTGCATTGCTCCAGAAGAGAATGAGTCATTACCCACAGAATAGATATGCAATAAATTTAACTGGCCTTTCTGCACATGCAGTACTATAAAGCAAGACAGAGTTTCCTGAGATGTATTCTTTACTAAAGTTCATTCTTCACTGAGACTATATTTTTTAATTTAATAGTTGTGTCACCTCCGTATCTAGTGGACATGGTTCTGACCCTTCACAGACAGTAATATGACATTAATGCTGTCATTACAGACATTAATACAATCTGCCTGTGTCACAAACATGCAGCACAGATTTCGGGGAGAGTTCCACACCCCACAAACCTTTGAAGTCCTGATGGTGTTTCACGTGTCTTACCTTTTAAAGCTTTTCTTTAGCTTCCCTTTCACCACTTTCCTGTCTCATCTATTTAGGTTAGCACCTCCAGTGCTGCCTGTTTAGGTCACCAGCAGCTCACTCTATTCAAGCTTTCTCTGTCAGTATTTGCCCAGCATCTGCAATAACAGAGTCCCACCATCACAGTTGTGCCCTACTGTAATACAAAAAATAAACACATCTTTGTCGTTCCTTTCTGCAAGCTGTGGGTACGGCTGATATTTCCTTAAATATTCAGTGTTCACTCAAACGAACTAGAAAAGCTCTAAGGGTATTGTCATCTGGTTGTGATGGAAAGGGTTCTGCCTGTGTGACAGTATGAAAGGCCTTTGTAAGGCACGGCTTCCCACAAAACAGAGGAAACGATGTTCTGTGGTTTCGGCTCAGCATGTGAATTTTTCAACAACATTTCAGGGCTTTCTGCAGCAGCAGTTTTTGTAAGTGAAGATGTTTTCATAAATGAAGATGGACTCACACAATTGTAAGAATGGGTTTTGAACTTCATGGTAGGATGGATGACCTAGTATTACAAGGCAGCTCCTAAGAGGAAACTTCCATAGTGGGAACTTTATGATGTTTATTGAAGTACATGTTTTACTTAATTCATGGCAGCTCTCATGCACAACAGGCTCTGTTGGAAAAACAAGTCCAGTTATATTTTCACACAGTTCAAAACTGTGGCTTTGATTTCATGCAGTGCAAAACAATGATGGCCCTATTGTTCTTGCTTAAATTATATTAACCCTGTTGTGATTATATACACTATTTTTGTGTTCATTAAAGGAAAAATATTGCAACAGAATGTTGCATACAGACTGCATTATTCAGCTGGGGTAAAGGGGCAAAAAGAGAATTCAGAACATCACCTGTCAGGGAAGCTAGGAAGAGATTCCCGAAGTATTGGTTTATCCAAACAAACAACTCATTTAGTGACCCTGGATCATAAAGCCCACGGGGCACAGAGAATTCACAGAAAGTATGGGAGAAAGGTTCATTCAGAGGCTACTGACAGTGATCTGTTATGATGATTAATGATTCTTGCAGATATACAAATTTTAAAGGCCAGAAGGAATCCTTCCCTCCCCTTGCCTGTTTTTTGTAGGAATGTCCTCCAGTGTCTCCTGTAATTTGTGTTTGAAGAGTTTTCTAAAAAGATATTCTATATGTAAGGACTTAAAGAGGTGGACCATTTTATACTCTGCCTTTATGGGTGACTTGAAACTTAGGAGCTTGTATTTTAGATGTTTGCAAGTGTCCCAAAAGTGGAGCTTATACAAAATAACGTATTCTATGAGGTTTATGGCATTAATTTCTTTTTATTCTGAGTGTTGAGATCTTCACAGAGAAGGGATGAGAAAGGAAAGGAGTTTTGTTGTGTTGAGGTCTAGTACATGTTTGTTTTTATTACCAACTCTGAATACTACAGAACATGGAAAGAAAGGTAGTGAATTTTGTAAGATGGTGGAAGGAAAAGTGGGATAGGGGAAGGCCTTCCCTGCTTTGGCTGCAATGCCATTTTCCTGAGGCAAATAGGCAATAAAAACCTAGAGCAAATAAATTGACCTTCATCTTGCTCCAATGATATGCTCATAACAGCCATTAATTTGACAATGTTTGAGTCCCTGCTTCTGACTGAAGGTTTTAATTGGGACAGTGTCATAGTTCTTTGACAGTTCAAAATGCATTTCAGACACAGGAAGAAAATCTTCTGCATTTCATTAAACAGCTTTTGGAGGCATGATGGAAAACTGAAGGGTATGAAGAGATTGCAAATGCTGACAGAGGCATTTACACCAAGTTTCTAGGCTCCACTTTAAATTCAACTCCTGGCTTACCAGCACTTGGCATCGTTTTTGAGCAGCACGAATCTGAGAGAAGGAAAGGAATGTGAATGAGCCCATTAGCCCAGTCTCATAGATCTTATGCTTTTGGGACTTCAGCAATTGACAGCATATGTTGGTAAAAAGCCTGAGAGATCAGCCAGGACAATAAGTTACTGTTAGGAAACAGCTTGCTTATCCGGCTTTAATATAACCCAGCTGCGGCTGGGTTGCCTGTATGAGTGTATGTGGCTACATGTGCACATAAAAATCTTTTCGCTGCCCCGTGCAATTCCAGCCAGACTTTTATGCCATCCTTCACCCCTTGAATGGCATGCAGCACTCCTGAGAAATGGAACAGCTATTTTCCCTTTTGGAGACACAGCGGCAGGAAATGTATTCTAAACTCATCTCATTTAGTTTGTGGAATTGCTCAGGTCTCTTGCCAGCTGGAAGTTGGTTGGCAGGCACGCATCTAGCCTTTTTCAAACACAACCTTATGCAGCTCATCAGAGTAGGCTATTAAATAAGAAAAGTCAACCCATAAATGAGGATGGATTGGCTGTGGATGTTTGTTCGGCCTGTGCTTCCAGCACTCACTACGTGCCATCCACACAAGGGTCACAGTTCATTGCCAGGAAAGGCAACAATGCCTCAGAGAGGTCACAACACAGGATACAGTGGAGTCTATGTTCTGGGAGACATCGCTCATTGACCACCTTGTAGAGGTAAAAGCAAGCAGACTCCTGCCTTATAATATGCCTATGCCACACACATATGACCCAATGTCCTGTGGTTGTGAGGTCCATAACAAAAACTTTGTCTGGCCAAAAAGCACCAAACTTTTAGAGCGCCAAGAACCAGAGTCTTAGAGTAGTGGCTCCACTGGTGCCCCATTGCTCCAAGAGGTTGCAGAGGTTGAATGTGCAGCTTGGCCCTGGGGAGCCTAGCAATGTCAGCTTCAGTAGTACTTGCTGCTTTATTTCACCCCGCCAGCAGGGATTTAAATTAGCCAGCGTTTCCCATGCCAGCACAGCCCTGTAGCCAGCTTGAGACCCATGTAATTCAAGCATTTGGCTTGATAGCCATGGCTTGGCCACCTCTATCTCACATTTGTCCTAGTTTCCCTAAAGAGCAGCCAGGGGATTTCTGTTATACTTCCTAAGGGAAATTCCAGTATAACCAAAATACAACTCACAACGGTTTCCTGTGAATTTTTTACTTTATTTAGTATATCATCAATCAACATAAGTCAAAATCTTTTAAATGAACACCTTTTATGGCAAGTTGTGTGTTTGAAAATGTTTCTAAAGGGTGAATATTATTGTAAGTTTTTTTGTTATAGAATTCAGGAAGTCAGCAGGCTGCCTATAACCAAAGGCATCTGCTACAGATGTCCTGAGAGACATCTATAAACACATAATATTCATATCTACAAGGTGTGGATTATAGATAGTATTTATGTTAAAGCTATGTATTTAAAGAGTAAAGAGACTGTGATCTTTACTCTGGAGTTACTTCATTGAAGATCAAAGCATAGGTGGTTCTCTGGTGCAGGAGGTAGACAGAGACTACTCAACTAGCCATGGACATGCTACAAGGGCAGCACTGGGGAGGAAGAGGAGTACAATCTTTGTGCTGTTTTAAGGAGTTGAATGCACACAACATTCATCACCCAGTCTGGAATTTGCCCACAACGGCAAAGTTAAAACAGTGATACCGCCTATCTTCTCAAAAAATCATATCAGACTACCTCAAGCAGCCAGCCCCCCTAGTTTGTGTGGTCCTGCCAATGCAGGACGACTGCTCAGAAACAAAGAAATTTCTTGGCAAAGGGTTGTTTTGGCTTCACTGTGGAGGATAAATTCTGTCACTGTTTAGGCAAAAGCAAAACTCTTAGAACTAGAGTTGAACTTGCAATGCAAAATCCAATCCCAAGTTGTAACTATCCCAAAAGCTGGAACTGTGGTTCACAGTTTGTGGCCACCTCTTGCAACACAGCTCTGGCTGGGCATAAGCGAAGTACGATTTATTTACTAAGGGAAGGAGTCGGGGTGTACCATGACAACTACAAATACTAAAGTATCTGGAGGTGTTTTGTGGAACAGGAAAAGGATAAATATATAGAGCTGTCAGAACGGCCATGAAATTTCCCTCCTTTAGGAGACTGCTCCAGTTATATCAGGAATACAAATCAGTGTTTTTAAATTTGTTTTGTACTTGGTGAACTATACCACTATATATGTTTTGGTTAAAGAAATAGAAATAAATAATATTAGGGGCTTGGGGTATTATTTTTCTTTTTTCTTTCTTTTTTTTGGGCAGTATTTCTACGTTTAAACAAATGTTGCTGCGTGGGAATTTACTAAGCAAATAAGTAATAAGATGGGCTACTGATTGCATTTAGTCATCGTGACATTTAATTAATTAAATATCTCAATAAGAAGAACTCTTGGTAGAGTAGAACTGAAATATTGAGGTTCAGGCAGCAAAATATAAAATCCTTAGTTCAGAAGATAACCCAAGAGCTTGCGTTTAGGACTGTGCTAACAGTGATCGCCCTTGCCAAAGTGGCCTCCAGCCTAATAAGACTTTATTAATCCACAGTGGAATAAGACAAGGAGTAAAGCGGCATACAGGCTAGTAGGACATTCCAGAAATCAGTTTGATAGCTTGTCAGTTAGAACACATCAAGTTACTTGGAACTTTAATTTGTAGAGTATTGCCATAAAAAAACAAATTATATGTTGCATCCTCCTAAGCTATGAATACCTGGTGTCTGGACATATCTGGTAAATGCTTTCTTCAGCTCTGATGATACTGTAATAGCAATTTCATTTCAGGAATATGGTCTGTCTCCTTGGGTGACGTGTGTAAAACACTGTTTTCAAAGGAAAGAGAACAAGGTGCCAGCAGTGAAAAAGGAAACAGAACCAGTGGGTATGGCGTTATATCATCGCTTGTTGTACAATTTGCAATGAGAATGTGAGATAGTAAATAAAATAAAAAAGCAGTTGCCAGGCACAGGATCGATTGTATGCTTGTTCTTAATACCCTGTGAATCAGAGTGCATACATTAATATTCAGGAATTTAAACTCTCTTAATACCCTGACAGGATTACTTGAACTGGTGGCAGGAGAATGTGTATCTGTGCATGTGCATGTTTAAAAAATATCCTACTCCGTTTCTTCTCTCAAACACATCAGGGATTATTTGCTTCCCATTCTATGTCTGTCAACTGGAAAATATATACCATTATCTCCCATTTTATTACAAAGACATTGTTTTTACCAAATTACAGCTCTGGAATACCAATTGCCTCTCTAAATAAAAAAATCTAATGATAATTCAAGGTATTTCAAAACTTTTAGTTGTAAACCTGTTAAATAAACTTTACAATGTAACGTAAATTATCTTGTTTTTTTTTCTTTCTCCCTATCCTCTCAAAAAACATTTTCCTAAATATTTTCAAATTGGTGTGAAAATAGAATATGAACAGCTAAACAATATGCAGTTAGACTGGTATCAATGATTGACAAACAAATGAAAGTAAGGGAAGGATGCTCAGGAGTAGACAAAAGGGTTTGTGGAGAGAAACGGGAGCAAGTGAGCTCTGTTTTTCAATTTATACTTCAGGAAAAGTCCAGGATGCTAGGAAGTAAGAGTGTGAGTGTGTCTGTGTAGACACTGAGTAGCAGATCTGAGTCCCAACATGAAGGAGGAAGAAAGACGATGTGGATGCAGAAGCACAGGATGTTCATAACTCCTGAGTGAGTTACAGGCAGAGTGATTTACGAGTGGAAATAGCAGCAGAGTGATGGAATAAAAGGCATGGGAACTAAGGATGGATATGGTGACAATGCTGTGTTTTGAAACATGGCAGGTTAAGGAGATCTTTCAAGGTCCACAGATGTTTGAAAAGGTGTTTTAGAGAGAAATGAAAAGGACAGGCTCTTAGTATCCAGAAACAGAGAGACCAGTGCAAAAAAACCCAAGAGTGTAAGAAATGGACAAATAGAACTGAGGCGGCAGATTAATGGAGAGCACAGGAATACATGCAAGAGACATAATGGAGAAGGAAGTACAATCTACAGATAGAAAGGACTACTGATTCATTTCGACACTAGGAGAAATTAAACCTGTGGGATTCATGAACTTCTTGTCAGGGAGGAATTGGAAAGTCTGTCCCCAGGGTCAGAGATCAGATGAACTGTCTGACGGGAACAAAGATAAGACAGTGCAGAAACCTGTAATTGTTCATTGTGCTGAGACAAATGACTGCTGGACTTGCTGGAATGGATCAAGAATGTCTATGATAAACTCTGTTTTTATGGTCATTTTGTACCTTCTCTAGGGACCAGGAAGATGGGGCTCTAGAATTTGTATTCTGAAGTTTAAAGATGTCTGACCTGTGTGGGGGACATTCAAGGACTGCTGGTAGAGAGACTCCACTGGAGTCCAAGGGGAGCTGGCAGATTGACTGTTTCCACCCAGTTCCTCTGGAGGAGAAGATTTTCAGGACTTCCTTTAAACCTTACAGAAAACAAAGTGAAGAAGGTAGCAACAGTTAGAAGAATATCAGCATATAGAAAAACAGATATGAAAGAAACAAAGTGCTCACGTGGAGGAAAAGCAGTTATGTGGACAATACTTTTTAATGAAAGACTTAATCAGATGGAGAAATCAAATCATTTTAGATTAATCAATTTAAGATTCTTATTGCAAAGAAACTGGATGGCAAAATAGAAGGAACTAGACTGATTAATGTAGGAAATGAAAATAACTATATAGGGTAAACAGAATGAGTATGGAAAAACAGTTGTGCCTTGAACAGAGTTACTAAAGGACACTCACTGTTCAGAGAGGATAGAAACAACATGAAGTGACCTGAGAGGCTGAAGAAAAGTAGGAACTATAGAATCACAGGAAAAGGTGTAGGTTAGAAGAGACCTCTGGAGGTCACGAGTCCAATCTTCTACTCAAAGCAGAGCTAACTTCAAAGTTAGATCAGGTGGTTCAGGCTTTTTTCAGTTGAATTCTGAAAACTTTCAAGAATGGAGATTTCGCCGCCTCTCTTAAGAGACTCCTCTGGAGTTGCACATCTGGACTTCTTGAGACACTCAAGGTCAGATCTGTTTACAACTTGAAAGCACTTTCATGTTTTTTGACAGGTAAATATTACAAGGAAATATCACATTCTAAATGACAAACTTTCCCATTGGAATCTCGTAACATATATTACCAGTAATATTAAAGGCTATATAGATTTCTTTACCAAATAGCAAAGAAATCAATCAGAAGTGACAGCATTTTAGATTTGATTTAAATAAATTATTATACATAACAGTATAAGGAGAAAATGTTTGTTAAAAAAGTCTTGGAAAGTGTGATCAAAGGTTGAAAATTAAACAGAAACGAAAAGAAAGAAAATGAATCAGTAGATGCATTGTAGTGGAAAGGCTTGCTGATTTACAAGTTGATGTTGCTGGACTCTATGTGTCGGTCTTTCTCTTGAGAGCCCAGAGATTCAGTCAAACAGGGATCAGCATGAGACCTTGCATTCTAAAGGTGTTGAGAAGTAGAAAGCCTGGCTTATTATTTCAGCAATGTTTTTGATGCTTGTAACTAACTTCTTTTTTTGGTACAGCATGCTTATTAGATATGTTATTTTGTTAGCTGGAATTGCGGACAGGCTATGAAAAAATTTATTAATCTGCGAGGAGAATATTTCGTAAATTATATTTGATGGATGTTGGCATCTCCCTACAGTTTTTGCAAAATAACTCTGAAAATGACATCTTTATCTTGTCAGTGGATGATGGGACTTATTTGTCATATGAAATAATCAGTCAAAGAGAAGATTCCATTTGCCACAGTAGAGAAGCTGGTCCTTTGTAATCTGTGTCAGATAGGCTGAGAGATTGGGGGTAAAACTGAAAGATGATGACAAGACACGTGGCAGAAAAGCATGAACAGCAGATGCTTTCACAGTTGAGAAAGAATATGTATAGGTCTAATTCCCTGTTTATTATCTGGAATTACTAACCTATGGTTCATTAAATGAAGAGTCTGCTGCACTCAATATTAAAAATGATATGAGGTACGTGTATAGCTGAAGAACATCAACCTTTTTCTAAAAGAAAAAATGTGCAAAATGAAAGAAGTTGGAGCATGAGGCAGCTTGGCAACACCAATAAAAGGTTACAGGATTGCTTGACAGGTGATATTCAGAAGTGGATGAACCTCTCTGAAATGGAGGACAAAGCAGCCATATTTTTTTTTTTTCCTTTGGGATACAGAGATCATCTATGAAACTTGATGGTATAACAAGGGATTCTCCTAACCAAAACACTAGGGATGTCTGCAGCTACACAGCAAGACTTTCCCATGCTTGAGCTGGAGGGCATATCCACTAGTGTTAATGGGCGGCTGTGCTTGACCATGGGCGTGAGGAGCAGCTGAAACCACCCCCACAAAAGGACTGGGAAAAGTGACAGGTGGCTAAGGGTGCAGTGAGAAGAAACTTTGGGATTTTAGCCTGTGAAAAGCATTTCATAAAAGTTTGGAGCTTAAATGTTAGCTGAAAATGGGTTTAGTTCAGAGGAAAAAGTCAGCCTCTTTTTGTTTGATTGTTCTGCTTGTGTTCACGAAGGCAGGAATTTGTGCTTTCTTTGGCAAGACAGATGACTGCAGTGATATTTGATTCAAGATTAATTTCTTCACTTGACCCAGATTTGACTACTACTTTGTCTGTAAAGGGATAGCAGTGTTTATCTGTGAATATTCCTGCTATAAAACCTATAAAACATCTGTGCATCTGGGAAGAAAAATATGACATACCTTTTATTGTTAAGATTTTGTGATATGACTTATCACTATAGAACAGTCTGTATTAAATGCCTTTATTTTATTGAAAAAATATATTTTTTATGACTAGAGAATATAGAATTCTTTAAGGCAGAATACAGAATTGTGCAGTGGAACCAAGATGACATTTTAAGTACACAAGCTGAGAGCTAGAAAAGGGATTAAAAGGAAATTTGCCGTCATTTAAATGGTTTACTTTCACTCAGGCCAGCTCATGCTCAACAGGGAGGATTAAAAGAAGAGCTCTTTGCATGAAGGCAATGAACTACAGGAAGGACCTTCAGTTCTGGAATTAACAAGTTTTCTTTTTAAGCTTGATAAGAGAATCATAATGTAAAGTTAAGTAAAACTTGGGATGCAGCACAGGAAACAAATGTGGCACAACACGTAAGCAGCAATGGGTATCTGATGATGTTCTGTTTAAGCTTGAAATATTTTTAGATCTTGCCTCAACTTCATGAAGATCTGAGTCTGTCAAAACCAGAGCAAATCCTGTCCATTGAGTAGAATTATTTGAAATCTTAAGTTTAAAACACATGCAGTCTAAGTCAGTCATTAAGAAACAGCCTGAAGGTCTTTCCTCTCTATGTGGCATGGAAGACATGCCCATTTTCATTAACGGTCATTAAAAAGACTTGATATTAATGGCGTACTTTTCACACTTAATTTCCTTTTCAAAATCATAGATAATTTATGATTTTGAGTTCTACACTTGCTTCATTTGGTTTTTAATATTCTGTCCTCTGCAAGCACTTTATATAAAGAATGGAGACACTAAGACAAAAGAAAAATCCCTTCAGGCTTTCCTAACCTCATAATACATTTCATCTTGCAAGGTCTCCTTGCAAAAGAGAAGAGAGTGCAAGTGCTTCCAGGACTTTAATAGTAATGATTTTGCACTTTTATACTTGCATCTGACATCAAATGCAAACACCTACAAGAGTCAACAGATTCCAAACAACTTCTTGACACTAACCAAAGTACACTGAGAAAAAAACTTGGTAACAAATACAGCATGAAAAAGGAGATGTCTTGTCCTGATGCAATTACTGGCTTCGTACATTATCTCAGTTAAGTCCCGCTACTGAAGTGCTTTCCCTTGGCACTTTACAAGCTTGTCTCTCCCTACCCAAATTCGATTTAAGAAATTATAAAACTTAACTCTTTTTACTTATTTTTTTCTCACTGGAGAAAAACAGGAGATGCATTTACTGTTGTCTTTTAGTCTATGGGTATTAACTTATGGGTCTTGGTGAAGAAGGAGACTCCTGCTAAAGAATTTCTTCACTGTAAAGCCAAGAGTCTACACTGCACTCAGGATAGTGGGACCCCAGTCTCCTGCTGGATCCTCTGGAGACTGTCATAATAATAGACAGCATATCCACAGACTCTCACTCCACACCAGTAGGTCAGGGTCCACATCAGACATCCAGGAATCCTGCAGAGCATAAAGTTGGCAAACACACCACCAAGGAGTATTGTTGCAACTTAAAATGTTTGCATGTTTTCATGTGCATACCTTCTCAAAGCCAAGAAAAGGCAACAAAAAATGCCTGTGTTTTGTGAGGCTGTTATAGTTTTCAGAGAGTAGAAAAAGAATTAGAAAAAGTATAGCAACGTGCTTTTTCTCCCCAAAATCACCTTTTTCCACATCATGCTGACTTTCTGTCTTTGTAGTCTGCTGCACTCTGTTTTGGGATTTTGTGTAAAACTGGCACAGCACTACTTCTTCTAGCCCTGTTCCTTGGATGACAGCACAGAACCATCTACTTGCACTTCTGATGCTAGGATTGCCTCGGAGACTAGAGAGGCTAGCGGGTACAAGCTAAAGCCCTCACCGAGAAGACAAGCCCTTCGTGTAGACACGCATTAGGGCAATCTTGCTGAGTGCTGGCATTTTGGTCAGAAGAAAGCCCAGGTCCTGCCCCTGGCTGGGCCCTCCGAGAGCAGGATCTAACAAAATAGCTTTGCAAGATCCTTGAGAAGGCACAACATGATCGCACAGATTTTTGGAGACTGTTCTTTGCTGATTGCAAATGCAAAAGTGGCGTAATCATCTCTTTTTGCGCATGGGAAGCCTGACTGTAACGATCTGTTCATATGTAGCTATCTTTTTCCTTTCCCAAGTGAGTGTACAGCATTTACTCATGTAACCTGAGGACAGGGCTGTCATTACCTGGATTTTTGCCTGTGGTCTGTAGTGAAACCAAGAATGTTTATAATCCCAGTTCAGATTGACCATTATCCAAATAATAAATCACAGATGTTACTACTTCAGGGTTTTAGCCTGCATGCAGAGCTGAGATATGTTACCAGTTCCCTCGTTAGCTGATAAAGTAAGTTTGACAGACAGGCAGAGGTTTTGAAGATGTTAAACTCCTACGTATTTTTTGAGAACAGTGGCCCTGATAGAGAAGAAAAATCCCAGTTAAAACTCTCCTTCACAGGAAGATTGCAGCTCAGTAACATTAGATATCCGTATGTCCAAAGAGAGGGAGCAGCTATAACTGCCACAACCACAGAGCTCATGTCTTACCAGGCACAGGAGGATTTGTATGAAAAAGCCAGAACAAAAGCCACACGAAAAGCCTTGAGAAGAACCGGGGTTTAGAAATTCTGCTACTCACAGAATTGTTTGTTTGGTTAAATCGTAGCTATCCCAGCCTTTTTCTGGCATGACAGTTCAGCCACAAACACATCTCACAACACTGAGCATCCTTTACGTTTTCCCTCTCTTTACAGCTCTGGTGCACTCTGCGTTCTCACAGCAGAACACACACCACGATTGCTGTATTCTTTTAATTTTTTGTAATAAATCCGATGTACATACAAGAGAACTAAGGAAGTCTTTAGAAATGTCTTTAAAAGAACGCCTCAGCATGCACTCCTGAGGATACACAGTGTTCTTGTCTCTTTAAATGAATCAGCTATTTAGCAACTAAATTGGGAAAGCAGCCGAAGGATTCCCAAGAGACCTGCTGGCAGAAACGCATCACAGTCCTGTAACATAAAAATATGAACTCTTCGGCATTAGAGCTCCTCTATTGTAACACTTTCCAAGACGGTTTTGGGTAACAAAGTGTGACAGCAAGCACAGAATCTTATGGGATTCAAGGGCACAGACAAAACCACCCAAGCCCTCCTCCTTTCTTCCTGCTTGCCCGGAGGTGCTCTCAGCTCTGCGTCAGCCAAGGATGAGACAACAGGCCACTGGCAACTGGCATTTTCATTTGGGTTAAATACCTATATTGGTCACGATAGATGGCCAGCAGGGCACACCTGTGGGAACTCAGGGGACAGGCACTTGAATACCCTAAACGTGAAGATGGCCCTAAACAGGCCCCCTTTTGCTGCTGTGCAGACACACGGAAAGAGACCAGCTACAATCTGGCGTGGCAGATGAGCTCGGAAAAAACAGTGTTGAACACTCCTTTGCTTAAACAAACTTGTGGTATCTCTATGGCATGAGTAAAGTACCTTGCTGTGTAAAGTAGAGGAGGTTTTTTTTCTGGCCAAAACTCAATGCGGGTGAGGACAAAATATCTCTCTAGGCATGAGACAGGACTTCCATAAAACTGAGCCCTGGAAAATAACTGTTGTGTTTTTTGCCCTGAGGAACATTATCAAATCTGTGGCAAAACTGAAAAACCCTGAACCCAGATGGATTGGGTCACAGCCTGGGACCAGCTTTCCTACTTTTCATGTCTGGTTGATGAAAACAACCTCATGCATGACTTCTGGGAGTTCATTCTTACAAGAGCAGGTTGGGAAGGTGTCACTAACTGTGAAAATAAATGGCTGCTACAGCTAGGGATAAAATAATTGCTTTGAGGTTTCACATAAGTAG
>NW_010544011.1:0-13192 GCF_000687285.1 Phaethon lepturus | reverse complement strand
CAGCAGGATAGTAACAACCAGTGCTCTGACTCTTGTATGTAAAAGTCAAAAATCCACGTTATAACCAGACAAATAACAACTGTATTATATATTTCTGCAATAGTCAGATGCTATGAATATTGCGCAGCCTCAAGAAATATCAAGTTACTTGATAACATGCGATTTGATATTCTAAAGAGAAGAATTACCTGACAAAATGATTTGCTAAAGAAACGTTACCAGAAGCATCCAACTGTTCCCATTTCTCTCTCATGCAATGTCCCCATGGTACCTAAGGGGATGGACTGGAAGTACAAGCTTGCTACCAGATAGAAAGATCCAGAGCCATTTTTATAATATGCAGCCCATTGCACATATAATATTTAATTCCAGTGTCACTAAAGGAATCGGCATCTGTTCATCACCCAAATAATAAACCAAATGCTCTGCAGGAGATTAGTTGCACATGCAAACATTTAAGTCTGTGGATATTTACCATTGAAGAGCACAATTTATGAGAAAAAATACTTTTAATTTATTCAAGCAAAAATTATTCTCAGACAATGTGAAATAATGCGAAAGTAGGCAGCAGGCTTGATAAAGCTATTAACCTTGTGGCAGTTAGATAAATCCACTCTCTCTCTTGACTTTTAGAAATATTCTGGGCTGTGCACGGACAAGATGGTTTCAGCATACTCTTCAGGAAGGCAGAGCTACAAGGTAGTGACTGCATGCTGAAGGGGTTTCTCTGCTCAGCATTGGGGCAGCCCTCAGACACGCATTCCCGTAGAGGCATGGCCAACTAAAACAAACCTGCCTGAGAGAGAAGGAAGATCTTCCTTCTGTGTTGTGAGCCGTATGGTAGCTGGGTTCACACAAATAAACAAACAAAACCAGCTTCTCTCCCACTCTAGCTCCCCACTCATGGAAAAATTTCCTGAAGCAGCAGGGACCAGGCTTCCTAAAAAATACAGGATCTGGTTTAGTTTTATTTCTGTAGCTTATGAGGAAAGCCACTCTCATTTATCTTGTAAAGCACAATCAGAGCTGAAATGGAATATTCCTGGGTTTTGCTAAAATTCTCGTTCTCCAGTGCCTTATCCCAATGGCTAGTTAAAACCTGTCTTAGAAAGGCTATTAGTCCCAAATGCTGCTTATCACCAATACCCAGTCCTGTCTTTAGGATGGAACATCTAAAGATAAAGTTGCAGACAAGATCTGTCCCTGCTCATTGCAGCGGGGTTGGACTAGATGAACTCTAAAAGTCCCTTCCAACCCAAACTATTCTATGATTCTGTCTAACAACAGATGGGAAGAACCACGATTTGCTTCCTGCTACAGGTTGGGAACAAGATGTCTCTGACCTGAGACAGGATGACATGCTTGCAATAAGGACCTGTGAGACAGTTGGCTTTGCAAGTGATGAGTAATTATGAGATTTAACTCCATAATTTCAATGTAAATTTTGAGCTCCCCTGGTTCCTTCAGAGATAATGTTTTCAGTCAGGCAGCTGGACATTTAAATATGCAGACTGTTAATCTATAGACTTTACGTACTGACTACAGCTTTACTAAGAATGCTGAGCCAGCTCACATGAATTTATGACACAGATAGACCACTGACATATGGGCTAATTACCTTATTTAAGAACACAGGCAGAGATCTACCCCTAAATAAGGGATGTTTGTGGTGTCTATTTAAATTTCATCCAGGAACAACATACAAACAGATAGGATATTTTATACAACTTCAAAGCCTTACTGAATCACGGACTGCCTATGTCTGACCTACACTGGCTTTGACTGAATTTACCGGTACAATTCAGTGGTACAGAATACTTGATTCAAGAATCAGGACAGCCCCCTTGTTAGTACCACCTTGTAACACAAAATTGGGATTTTTGTTTCCCTCTTAGTAGTAATATAAAACAAGAACAATGCTTTCTGGGTCTGTGGTTGTGACTTAGCTTGAGGTTAAGGATGGTTTTAATCTGAAAACTATTCACAGTCAGTTATATGAAGATATAATGAAAAAATATAATAAAAATACAATAGCTACTTTTGGTCAGAAGCAAATTATATTAGTGAGCTCAGTCCCATAAACGAATATTAGTCCCCATCCTTTTGTGCAAAATATCAGAGATTCTGATACTTTTGACATGTACAGAAGCTATTGAAGTTCACTGACTGCCAGTGTAACAATTATCCCATGTTTCTGGCTTTCTGTTTTCTGTGATTCTCAATATCTAAATTATATTAAAAGCAATTTTGTTACACAAGATTTTTCTTCATCACCAGGCTCTCTTTAAAGAAAATCTGGACACAAAATGCCACCCAAGACTGAGCTCTCCCTTGCAAGTTGATGGTAAAGGCTAAAGTTACGTGTGAAGACACAGTGTCCTGTCCACCCTGTTCTAGTGTCCTTAATTACTTTGTGTAGGTTCTCAGACTGAGATCTTGCTCTGGCAACTTCAACTAATATTTCTTCTAAAACTTGGTAGGTTTCCTTCCTTTTTTTGAGAATTAAATTGGCCTGAACAATGTCCTAGTTCTAGACTTAGCTCCAAATCACATGGTGGTTTTGCCAAATGTTTTAGAGAGGGTGAGTCCACAGCCCCTAAATACTGCTCCACTTACAGGCAATCTGCAAATCATAAATTTATAATTCAAAACAGAAACTGGTTTCTCAGAAGGGTTTTTTTTTCCTGGCCCCTTTTTGGCAATTGCAAGGAGTGCCTTGTTCCAGCTGACAAACATGTGACCTTTTTTACATTGCTGTGGAAAGCCCGAAACCTCCATCAGTTTTAGAGAGTACTAGGTTCCTTTCTTCAGTGTGAAGGACATCAGAACATGGGTTCCCTGTGACAGGGAATTGACCTGTAGTCAATTTTCTTTTATGTTTCTTCTCATAGAAGATATCATAAGGTCCATGGGCTGTCTTCACATAGTTGCACTCTAATTTACCCCTGAAATTGTTATGTTTTCTGAATCACAAATTAATCTTCTCTACTGGAGATTGCAAGTTGCTTTCAATCTGTCAAAACCTGTAGCTTCTCTAGTTTTGTTCTTCATTCTTCCGAAGGGAAACATACACTTTGTTGGCTGGATAAGCTCCCATATCTTTCCTTTCTCCTCTACAGGTTATGTTAATACATGTTTATGATTATTTTGAAAGCGTTTGCAGAGAAGAACAGAAATCTTGTTACTCAACACGATCTCTGTATCAGCTTTCCCTTTCTTTGATATTGGAAACTGGCTACAGCAGACAAAAACAAAATCTAAAAATGAAACACTTAAGTATATCCAGCCAACTCTTTTCCCCCTTGCTTTCCATGACCTTGGACTGCGGCATTAGCTTTCCATATAGAACAAAGCTTTGCAGCAAACAGTCTGGGAAAAGAAATTAACTGAGACCTTGATACCATATGCCTAAAGAGTTTCCACATGTTTATGAGAAGGGAACTTCAAGTACTGAAAACACAATGCTCACGTCATGCTTTTGCAAGCTTTCTATTTTATTTGTTAAAAATATCTCCACCGACTTTCCCATAACTAAATGTTCACAGCTATATCACCTCCAGCTGTGATCTCATCAGAAGTCCCAGGCAGAGCAAGGTCAGGCCTAGCTGGTTCATGTATGTAGAGCTTCCAAGAAAGCTCATGCTGTGAGAGGGATCCAATACCAGTAATGTTGGATACCAAAATGTTGGTATCCAGCAACCCTAGTTTAATGCTGGGTTTTGCTACCCACAGAAAAAGGGAAAAGAGGACATTTGCCAGTGAAACAGCAGCAGTGAGGGATTTGGTGAGTTTTATCTATTTTGAAGAGCCTCTAGTGACCTGAAATGTAATTTGCACTGCCTCTGTTGAACAGCGAGACAGCTGAGGTGTTGTTCATTGAGTGTAAAACCAGGATGGTTCCCCCTTCTTAGCCCTGAGAAACCACCTTTCAGTAACATGTTCATACTCTTACAATCCTGCTTTATTAGCTTGGATGTTTCCTCACTAGCCTGGCAAGAGGTCCTTTGCTTTGTCACCTCAAACTGTTTTCATACATAATGTCTCATCTGCATTTCTGTCACGATCTGTCACTATGCCCAACTTTACATCTCCTCTTTTATCCCCATGAACAGCAGTTTAATGTTCCGTTCTGTTTCCTGCTTCAGCTTCCAGTACTCAGAACAAATGCACTACTCAAGTTCACAGGAATTCATCAGACCTGATGACAAGCATCCCAGCTAGATGCAAGCAAATCATGTCTTCCACACACATACATCATGCCTGCCTCCCAGTGTCACACAAGATCAAAGGGACAAGGGACACATGAATTTGAGAACGATATTCATAGAAGTAGCTCAGCATGCCCAGAAGATGTATTTTTTTAATGACTGAAGCTAAGATTTGGGATTCACACCACTCTGATATATTCAAGCAGCCTGAGAATAAGCATTTGCTGCGTAACCTGCAGCTCCCACTGATTGTAGCCATTTCTGAGAGTGCTCTTGCACCACTGGAAGAACGTGCTTGCTAGGGTATTTTTATCTAAACGTAACTATTCAAGGGCTGGAGAGAGTATTCTGGAGGCTGTGACACATACATTTCCACGCATCACATCTCCCTAGGATCTAAAATGATGTTGAAGAAGACAAAGACTTCAGTAAGCCTGGTGTATTCAGAGTGGTCTGATTTTCTCACCTCCATTTGGGAGGACAACTACAAACAGCAAGAAAACCTCAGGCAACTTAATTATTTACTTGCCTCTGCTGAATTCAGGAACCAAGCCTTAAGCATTCAACCTTGAAAACCATTAGCTAAAAATCTTTGAACGCTGGGAACCTGACAGCACAGTACCCATGCAAAGCACAGCAGACAAGGACAAGTATGAGAGTTTTGTAGAAATGAGTACAAGGGAATGAGACAAAAAGAAATTGAAGGGAAACATTTACTTTGTTATGGTAGGGTGTGAACTGCAGAAGTTTTGGGGCTGGTGGCTACCCAGATTGAGAGGGGCAAGGATGGTAACCTTGTTGGCAACATTATTTTTACCTGCTTGCCCTGTTTTCAGCTGGGATAGAGTTAATTTTCTTCCTAATAGCTGGTATAGTGCTGTGTTTTTGATTTAGCATGAGGATGCTGTTGGTAACACACTGACGTTGTAGCTGTGGTTAAGCAGTTGCGGTGCTTACACTCAGCCAAGGACTTCCCAGCTCCCGTGCTCTGCCAGCGGGGAGGGGCACGAGGAGCTGGGAGGGGGCACGGCTGGGACCGCTGACCCAGCCTGGCCAGAGGGATATTCCCTACCAGATAACGGCATGCCCAGTACATAAACTGGAGATGGGCAGAGGACAGGAATCACTGCTCAGGGATGGGCTATTGATTGCCGGGTGATGAGCGGTTGTTGCATTGTGCATCACTTGTTTTTGCATATTCTTTTATCAGTATTATTATTTCCTCTTCTTTTGCTGTCTTATTAAATGGTTTTAATATCAACCCATGAGTTTTTTTTTTTCCCTGATTCTCTCCTGCATCCCACCTAGGTGGGGGGAAGTGAGCAAGCACCTGCATGGTACTTAGTTGTTGGCTGGGGCTAAACCATGACACTGTTGCAACATGTGAGATAACTTCAAGAGAAATAGATGAAATAAAACACGAGATTAAAATAAAAATCCAGAATATTGGCTCAGTATCTGGATTTCTCTCCCAAAAGACCAGAATATGTGCCAAACCTAGCAGCGCTCTGTCAATCGTGCTGAGGACATAGGAATAGAGACAGGTTATTTAGAGAAAACAAAAGAATGTTTTGCATGCTATTAGGAGTTTAAATACAAATAAATTAAATGGCTCAAAGAGGCACCAGTCGGAGAGTTAAATGTGGTCTACAGCTAGCATTACCGATACATGAGAACAGTGGCACCTGGATAACACCCCATATGTTTTAGCTTTTGGGATACTAGAAATTGCACCAGGTGAGCAGGGTGGGGAGAGAAATCCCACTCATGTTTGGAGGATCTTGTAGCAAACAGCCTCCATCTAAACATGTTAATTTTTCAGTAGCCTTAAATCGTCTCCCAGGTGTTGCTCAGGACGTCAGAGGTCCAGTGCTAACTCCAAGAACAAACCGCTCTCAACTGCACCTTATTAAATTATACATATACAACTGCTTAAATAAACTAACCGCTGTCCTGTTTACATTATGTCTTCCAAAAGCCACAAGGAATAAATCAACGCCCTTAGCTTTACAATAAATGCCTCTTGTATGCTTTGTGATATGCTGTGTCTGCACACAAGCCTAGAAACAAGTTGATTCCATGTACAAGACTGTACTTAAACTGCCAGCGAGCCCAGAGTCTGCTCCTGCCTCTATGACCACAGAGATTTCTTGTTCACCATATTTCACTTCTCTGAATAATAAAAATAACTGAATAAAACACTGAATAATATATAAGTATTTTATTAATTTGTACACATTACTCTGATCAGAGATTATTATAAGTTACTAGTGTTTTTTTTTTCTTCTACACTCTGAGACAAAGCAGAATGTAAACGGGGTGGCTTAATGCATGTTCAATCTGCAGGACATGGCACTCTCAGTTTCATGTGTCCCTGGAAAAAATAAGTGTCCTTGTTGCTTTGTTGCTTTCCATGCTCACAGTAAAATAATCAGCCCATTTCTTGGGGTACCTTGGATATATTAAGAGCACTGCCAGTATTGTAGCAGCAGTGGCAACCACCGCAGCTCTAGGTCCTGTGTGGGAAGGCACAAAGGCAGGGGAAGAGAAAACTACTTGTCTGGGAAAGAGTTGCATCCGACTGTGAAAGAGGTTTTGTACCACGGCTTGAAAACCTGCAGTCGACTGCAGCGGATGTGGGAGCCAGAGGGGTGCGTGGCACTGTGGCTATGTTCCCGTGGCTCTGGGCAGGAGGGGAGGTCAGCGTAAATCAGGACAAAAACAATACCGCGGTGCCACTCTTGTGAAGGTAGTTCTGTGACACAGCAAGTAAGTCTGGGCTTCGGAGGCTAACAAGTCCAGCCTAGAACAAGCTTTTTCCTGCCCTGCACAGGCAGGAGGCGAGATCTGGGGCCCTTTAGCAGTTGGGTGCTACCTGTCTGCTCTCACAACTTTCCCAGGGTTTTAGAGGGTTCCCTGCTTTCCTAGAGCCATAGTAGCAGCAAATCCCTCTGTGACCTGCTTGTCGCTCCCATCAGAGTGACATAACCGGAGTGATTCGCACATAGATCACATCTAGCACAGAATAAATCAGATGGTTGCTGCAGAAGTTGTGATGGCAGATGATGTAGCGGGTGTCCTGACGACTCTGACCAGCGAGATCCGAGTGATGTACCCTCGTATGCCTGTGCAGCCATCAGCACCTCTTTCTGACAGACAGACAAAGAGAGCGAAATTGAAGCAGGACTTAAGCCAAATCCTCAGGAAGGTATCTGTACATAAAAAGCATAATGCTCCTCTACACCTAATCTACATGGAGAGTTTTGCAATATGGAAGCTGAGCACCTCAGATACAGTTGCAATCATAAGCTCTGGAGCCGGGGGAACCAGCAGGGTTTGTGGCTAGTCTCAGTAGAAGCATGTGATGACTCCTTTGAGCTTCCTTAACGAAGGCAGGCAGGAGGTTCAAGAGCAGATTGGTACAGTTACCAATGAAGAAGCAAATGAGAGTATGTGCCAACTACCTCTTTTAGATGCAAGAAAGAATCTTGATTCATTTAGCTTCTAATTAAAAATAAAATAGTCAGGAGTCAGACTTGGTAGACGTTACCTTTGTCAGGTATCCAGAATTCCCTTTGCTCTTGAATGGCAGCAACAAATCCTGAGACTGCATCAGCTGCACCACTCCGACTTTTGAAACCTCTTTCCTTTTCCTGCCCTTGAGCTTCTTACTCCCAGCAAGAGAAAGGCTCCACACAGAAGGAAACACACTTTCTAGAAAACAGCTATTATTATCTCAGAAGTCTTATTCTCAACATTCATCCTCATGCTACAGCTAAATCACTGAAAAACCCCAGAGAGAGAAATAATTCCTCCCACCCCATTCCTGTTCTCAGCTACCTCTCTAGTACACCCATCACCTCACCCTTTCTAACATCAGCTGTTCTTTTATCAGATTCAGCTGTAAAGATTCACAGGTGTCCTCCCTCATTTCCCTCTGCATCTGTCAACACCCTCCATCTTTATTAAAGCTCTTTGACTGCAAGTTTAGTGTATTTCCTATTACTGTTTGCAAATTAGGGAAATATTATTAGAAAGTTCTTATAAAACACTACACTACACCTCCTTTAGGGAGAGAAGTCTGTTAGTAGGAATTTTTTCAAAAGAGGTCCCTGCACTGCCTGTTCAGTGAAGATCAGAAACTTTTGAAAATCTGACTGAAAATAATGCAGCTGGTGCATAGCTGTGAATTTCAGCCCGTAGGCAATTGTCTCCTCTAGGAGAATGTATCTAGTAATAAGTCTTAGATAAGTATATAATTCAATTTCTGTTCTAATTAAAAAACAGATCATTTCCTGTAGTTTAGGAATTGAAGTGTGGCTTTTTTTTCTTGTTGTGATTTTAATGCTGACAAAGACAATATTGTAATTTGCATAACAAAATGACTAGGATGACTCTGCATCTATTGAATGTTGCCTTTAAATCCTAAAATATAGTCTAGACCCGTGGAAACATGTTTTTAGGGAAATGTTCTTTCAGAAGTAGATGTTTGATGTTGCTGTTGGTTCTGGACCACGTGCAGAAGCCTAAGCTATGGATGAGCGGAGCTTTATTCTCTATTAATGTGACATTTTCCAAATGGCACTGCCCACAAGAGGTAATTAATGAGTTCCCTAAGAGTTTGGGCATTGATTTTTTTACCATCTGTTGATAAAAACGTAGACCTGTGCAACCATGGGTTCTCTGAAATGATTAACTCAAATACCACTGCGAAAAGTTGGTAAACTGAGTCGCAGAAAGTGTAAATTGACAGCTGATGACAAAGAACCTGAACCCACCTTTTCCTGACCCCCCATTGCATCTTTTAATCAAGTGAAGTTTAAAAACAAGTTCCAAGACTGAGCAATGCTACCTCAAGTCCAGACCGTCAAACTGAGAGACAGGCAAGGTCCTGAATGGGCAACCATGTAGCTGATGCTCTGCTGAATGGCAGAGACTTGCCATTAATCTACAAACAGCATCTCTCTCAATAATCTGAAAGAGGAGGAGCCGGCAGATGAGTCAGTGGAGGTTGACTCTCCTTCACGTAGATGCTGCCTTCTAATTATAGAGTACTCCTTCCCCCTCCTCTGTCAAAGGGATCCACACACATCTGCTATTACGGGTTAGATTAGGCAGCTGGGACTGATTTTGTGGTTTTATCTTTTTTTTTTTCAACAGTGCTGAAGAAGAGAAAAAGAAGAGGAGTAATTGCATTATCATTGAAAACAAATCTCTATTAGAAAGTAGTGCTCTTTAGGTCTAACCAATTTGATAAAATTTACTTTAAAACACAAAAGCAGAGTACAGAATTGCAAATTTTAATCTCATATTTTTTTCTATCTTTCTCTGTGTGTTTTTACATCTACATACATATATGTGTAGGTTATATATATATATTTTTTACAGAAACACATTCATTAATAAGTGTGTGTGTATACAGAAGTGACAAATTTAATTTTGATGTTGTGGCAAAACTGTCTAAAAAAAATTCATCCTTGTCTGAAATATCGCAAAAAAGTGTCACTGACCACTATGTTTTCCAAAGAAACACCAGTTTATTGGAAGTGGGAATAGATTTTTATTTACAATGGTATCAACCAACAGTGCAAGGAAATTTTGGTCAAATAAGGACCCGGTAAACATGAGCTTGGCAAATTGTCCTGCTCTCTCCCAGACACTCAGCATGTACCAGACCAGGCAAGCAGGAAGCACAGGCCCAGGAAATGGTTTGGGAATGTTGCACAGTACAGATGGGTTATCCTGGATCCCCTGCCTGGAGACGTGTCAGAAGGGGACCGTTGTTTTCTTAGGCTTCTCTGTGCACAGCTGAGGACCTGCTAAAGCTGTAATATTCCTAATGAGAGCACGGACAACGTCCACGTCTCACTCCACAGAACATCAAAGAAAGGGGATGTTCATTAACCAGCAGAGGAGACTCGTGCTCTATCAGTACTGTGATGTATAAAAGGGGAGAGCAAAGTTAGAGGAGAGGCTTTGTCTGAGTACGTAGGAACTTTCAGTCCCATTCTTTTGAAGTGTTTTGTACTGTCAAACTTCAGAAGCCAAGAAACTGAGGGGTTGAAAAAAGGCTGGGTGTGACGTCTAAAATCTATAGGCTGAAGATCACTGGAAAACTTCTGTGAATTTTGTGCAAAAACAAAAAGGTTTGCTGTTACCTACCTGTACTGTGGGATAAGAAAATACGTAGTGAAAGGAAGATATGTCTCTTGAAAGTAATTTTTTTCTGCTGAGGATTAATAAAATTCTTTTTTTTTTTTTGCTCTACCCTCAAGGATCCTGTTGGCTTAGAGTCCAGATAGACAGAGTGCAAACCATTACAGCCTTGAAGGATGTCAGTTCTTGTATCTGGGTTTTTCTAAAAGAAGAAATCACACAGAACTTCCTCTCCAGGCTTGGTTTCTGCAGTCTGGGCAGAAACTTTCTTTTCCTTTCTTTTCCTCAATAAATTATAGAGTTGTTTCACTTTTTATCAAATTATCTCTTGGAAATCATTAATTTTTTTCCCATTTAAAAATTATGTACTAGGAGCTTTCAAAGTAGATTTCCACTGCAAAATTGTTCTAATGGATATATTGTGACCAGCCTGAAAAAGGACACTGGCACTTGCTGTAATGGTAAGGGAGACTATTCACCCCATCTAATATCAGCTTCTGAATGAGGTACCTAAATGAAGATTTTAGTAGTAGCGGTAATAGGCTTCCATTGAGTTAATGGAGCAAGATGGGATCTTGCAGAGAACTATTTAGGAGATCTGGATGTGTGTGTCTCTCTGCTAGCTAAAGAGGGAACTTCAGGTTTCATGAATCCTACATCCCACAAAAACCCCCATTCTTCGTGCTACGGAAGTGGAGCTAAGTGAGCAATATTATCCCTTTGATAGCAGAGACAAGGTATCGACGTTCTTTCCTGAGAGTGACAATAGACCATGACTTCTTCCCAGAAGATGACATGCCTTGAGGACTTACACATAAGGATGCTGTAGATCCTTAATTCTGAATTTCTTAAGTGTTCTTCATTCACCTCCAGTTTTCAGCGGGACAGCTGACACCAGACATGCCTAAGCAGAGACTGCATGCACGACAGTGCTGAGCCATGTTACTGACTGATGTCTACACAGCAGTTTGCAGCACAGCATATGTTCCCCAACTTCAGACACTAACACCCTCTCTGAGTTTCAAGGAAGATTTGACTTGCTGTCATCTCTGTGATACCATATGTGCTATGATCGTCTGGTCATAGCAACATGGAAGTCTGTATGAACTAATTTACCTGGAGAAAGACATGATATCTAAAATGATTTCATGCCACCAAGAACTTAGTTTGGCAGTTATTAGGGGTGAAAACAACTCATAACTTTAGACCAACCTAACAGACTGAGAACATAGGGGCTAAAAAGTCTCTTTGCTGCTGCATAAGTAATGGGGAAGAGAAACACGTCCCTGATAAAATATAAATGAAGTTCTTCACCTTCAAACCCATCCCAAATCTCTCCCGAGTGTCAAAAGGATGAAGTGCCTCACTGCCCAGCCTTGGTGCAGCACTGTATACCCTGGATCTGAGCCAGGCCAGAATGTATACTGAAAATCTCCGCAGAGAGGCCTATGTGAGTTATTTCCCTTCTGGCATCAAGAAGCTCAAAACTGTCATGCTGGCTGGTTTCCAGTGCACAGAGCGCCTGTAAATCCCTTTGAAGTTGTTGATAGATGCTGGTACTTATTCCATAAGATGGAGACAAAATTAAAGTTGTCATGGATTTATCAGAGGTACTATTTCATGCGAAATACAATGACCTACCTTGCCTTTATTACAAAATAATTTTTTGGGGATTTTTTTCAGGAGGCACCAGGATGGCACCTCAGTGGACTCACTCACTCACTCACTCAAGCAGCTTGGGACGCTTGGCAGAACCATACGTTAGCAGCACCCACCACTGGCCAAGCCCCTAACATCTTTCACTGCTTTTGTACTCCTGTTCATGACTTTTTCCCCACATATAGCCGTGGCCAGCTAATCATGCCACAAGGGTGCACATTATTTTCTAGAAGTCAATATCTGTGCTTTTGCCCTTCAGGAAAGGCAAAGGTGTCAGCTGTACTCCTGGGGCTGGGCTCCTTCCACCTGCTAACCCTCATGTGCTAATTTTTTAGGTCATTTTTAGGCAGACTCTCCTCCAACCAAAGTCTGGTGTACCCCACCTTGTTAGAACGAACATTGCACGAAGCACAGGGAAACGTAACGGTTGCGTGGGAGTGAAGAGCAGCAGCTGTGTCGGCGTGGTGCTCGCTGTACTTACGCACCCAGCTTACTTTACAGCGCACTGCTGGGGTGCGCGGGGTGAGTTAGTGTCTCGGCGACCGTGCGTGGATCGCCGCTGGCACGCTTGTTTCACTCAGAGGAGCAATGAGTAGCGCTGAGATAGTGGTAATTTGTCTGTGTTAATGCAGAAGACTGTTGGTTTTGGTGTTTCCAACACCTTGTGTGAGGGCTACAAGTCGTGTCTTGCCACTATGAGAGCAATGACTTCCAAAATAGAGGGGCCCAGGGAGTCTGCTGTCAGCCTGAGAGAGTATCGTTAGACTCTTCTGCCTTGTTTTGTAATTAATTTTGTTTGTGCTCTGCAGAATTAGTTTTAACTGGCTGAAATACGGCCCAGGAGAATGGCCAGTGGTCTGGAAGACAGGAGTGCTGGGTTTTTATTTCAGTCTGCCACGGGTTTTCACTGCAGCTTTGAGCAGACTGGCCTAGAGATGCAACAGGTCAGGACAACCATACCCTGGCTTGTGTGGATATGTATAGATACAGATATCAGCATATGATTTATTATCCCATCAGTACGCCTAACATTAACTCTCGGCACTTACTTCACAGGGTATGAGCTTATTCATTAAAAACACCCAGGTGGTAGATGTGCTGGGAGGGCCTTTCCGCGGGTGAGGTACCGGCGCTGGCGTGGGATGCGGCGCGAGACCCTTCCCACGGCC
>NW_010544010.1:0-798 GCF_000687285.1 Phaethon lepturus | reverse complement strand
TACTTATAGAAGCCCTTCTTGTTGCCCTTGACGTCACTCACCAGATTTAATTCCAGTTGGTCTTTGGCTTTCCTAACCTCATCCCTGGAGTCTTGGACAATGTTTCTGTATTCCTCTGAGGTTACCCATCCTTGCTTCCAGCCTCTTGTATGCTTCCTTTTTGTGTTTGAGTTTGGCTCAGAGCTCCTTGTTCATCCATGCAGGCCTCCTGGCATTTTTGCCTGACTTTGTATTTGTTGGGATGGACTGCTCTTGAACTTGGAGCAGGTGATCCTTGAGTACTGACCAGCTTTCTTGGGCCACCCTTCCCTCCAGGGCCTCATCCCATGGGACTCTTCCAAGCAGATCTTTGAAGAGGGCAAAGTCTGCTCTCCTGAAGTCCAGGGTTGTGAGCTTGCTTTTTGTCCTGTTCCCCTCAGGATCCTGAACTCTAGCATCTCATGGTCACTGCAGCCAAGGCTGCCTTGGGCCTTCATATCCCCAGTGAGCCCCTCATTGCTGGCGAGTATGAGGTCCAGCAGAGCACCTCTCCTTTTGCTCCTCTATCACTTGGGTCAGGAAGTTGTTGGGAAGTTGTTGTCAATGGCCTCCAGGAACCTCCTAGATTGCTTATGTCCTGCTGTGTTGCCCCTCCAGCAGATATCGGGGTGGCTGAAGTCCCCCATGAGGACCAGGGCCTGTGAAAGTGAGGCTGCTCCTATCTGTCTGCAGAGGGCCTCATCTGCTTGTTCTTCCTGGTCCAGGTGGTCTATAGCAGACACCCACTACATCACAGAAACATGGCGGGATGCTTCTCAT
>NW_010544009.1:12640-14323 GCF_000687285.1 Phaethon lepturus | reverse complement strand
CATCTTCCTTCCCCTCCCCACCCGCCCTCCCCAGGTGTGTTTCCTTTGCTGTTGTTTTGCTTAATATTTCCAGCCAAGCAGCTTCCCCCCCTCCCAGCCCTCCCAAACCTCTGCAGCACCCGGCACTTCCCCCCATCCATCTTCCCACCGTGGCGGAGCCCAAAGGGAACCCCGACCCCAGAAAAAAATGGGAAAGAGGGAAAACAGCGGAGCGCACGTTATTTCAGCAACGTGCCAGTTCTAAATCCTGCCAAGAGATTATAGGAAGAAAGAAGAAAAATACAAAAAAAAACCCACCAAACAAGTAGCGACAAGCACGGAGCAGCTCCAGCACACAGTGTAAACGGAAGCTGCCCCGATCCGGAGTCCAGCTCTCCCGGAAAGCGACAGCACAACATGCTTTGTACAGCCCCAAAGGTCCCTGCAGCACTGAGCAGAGAAGGGGGAGGTTGTGGTTTTAAGCTCGAGTCGCTATTTTTTGCCTTTATGCAAAAGGTTGAAGTGATCTCGGAGTCTCCAAGCGGCATCTGCAGCACCGAGCCTGGCCAGGCGGGGAAAGGGATGGGGGAAAAGTGCCACGGGAGGAGGTGGGATTAGGATACAGGGACCCCTGAGACCGGCGAGAGTAGGTCCCAGGGCTTTGCAGCTGGGAAATCTGGACAAGGGAAGGGAGAGAGCAAACAAATAAAAATACAGATATAAAAACAATTTGTGCAGAGGAGGAGGAGAATATGGACAGTAAAGGCAGGGTTACTGTCGTCTTCCCCAAAGCAATAATAATAATAATAATAATATTAAAAAAAATCCCAGTTGAGGTGACAGTGAAGAGCCCGGCAGAATTCCCTTCCCTGGGGGAAAATAAAAATACAAATGAGGTACCTTTTCCACCCCAAAGCTGTCACCCCTTCCCACAGTCACATCAACGCTCCAGCCACTGGTTATCGTCTCTCTGAACTAAAATAACGGGGGCCATGGCAGCCCAGAGCAGAAGCACCATGCGCGCGGCTGGGCCACGGCGCGCTCTCGGCACCGGGAGCCCTCATCCAGTTCCTCCCGGCTGGGTTGTTGAGCAGAGATCCAGTCTCTCCTTGACCCTGCAAACAGGCGGTGCTGTTCAGTGCTCCACGGAGACGGAGCCTTTTCCAGGTCTCACGTGTTTCTCCAGCTTTTTTGTTTAAAACAAAAAAAATTTATACATATATATACTATATACAGTACAATGAAAATATCCATGGAAACAAATGGGGTGGCTGGCAAAGATGCTTAACAAAAAAGCCCAAAATAAAACAAATTCCCAACTCTTCCCCAAACTGATGCTTGCCTTCCCCACTAGTCCTCCAAAACCACAATCTCCACGTTATGGACCTGGTGCTGATGGTCCTCCACATCCCCCACCACTTTCTCCTCAGTCCTCAGCTCTGTCTCCAGGATGACAGCTTTGCCCTCCGACTCGTCCGTGTCCGCTTCGGGATCCGGCGCTGGGTCAATCTCTATGATGGTCTGCCCGTCGTCCGAGGTGCCCTCCACAGCTTGGATAGTGGAAGTGAGGCCGGACTCCATGGCCACCAGTTCCACGGGGTTGACCACGGCCGCCACGTTCGCCAGGGCACCGCTGTCCTGCATGGCTGCCGAGCTCAGCAGCGCCAGGCTGGAGGACGGGTGGAGGGGGACCGGGCCAGGGGG
>NW_010544009.1:388-12573 GCF_000687285.1 Phaethon lepturus | reverse complement strand
AGACGGCAAGGTATGAACAGTCACCGGGCTGGAGCCTTGGCTAATAGTTGCCACCGGGATGTTGCCCACGGAGAACTGCTGCCCGACAGGCGCAATAGCGATGGGTGAGATGACCGTGAACTGAGGCTGCTGAATGGGGGTGGAGGGGCTGAGGACAGTGGCGGAGGCTGGGCGCTGCAGGCGGGGTCTCTTGGGGGGCTTGGGAGCGCTGACAGGCATTAGCACCACATTCTGGATGGTTTGGGACTTCGCCTTCTGGTCCTTGGCAAGTTTCTTCTGCTCTTCCAGCTGCCGCTCCAGGTCTGCAAAGAGAATGGCTAAGCAGCGCGTTGGGCTGGGGCCAGCATGCTGCAGGAGCTCCTGGGGACTCGCAGGCTCCACAACCAACCAGTACACCCCATGTTTGGGACAGGAGGCCTCCTAACCACCCAGTCATGGTCAAGATGATCATTTCACTCAAGATCAAACTGCACTGAAGGAAAAGGCAAGATTCTCCTGCCACCCACATGTTCTGCACCCACTCAGCCTGCTTTGGCTGGCTGTCAGTGCCTGGATATGGAACAGGCAATGCTCTGTATCAATTTTCTATTTCCATTATCTTCCCACTGACAAGAAGATGGGCATTTCTGCTCCCCAAGTTAGACCCACCTACAAGAGAGAGTGGACAAGCCCCTCCAGGCAGTAGGAACTCCCCAGGAGCCAAGCACTGGTACTGGAGACAGGGAGCAGGACTGCTTGGGTCAATGAAATATCTCCCTCAACCCTTGTCTGTGTGAACATTGGAAGTCAGAAGCAGCACAGTAATCTCATTTATCCAGGGCAGTAGGGGACTAGGACATCCCAGATAAGAACAGGTCCTACAGGACACAGTGAGGAGGGAGACACATGCAGCAGGTGGCTCTGGGGAATCCAGGTCAGGTTACTGACAGGGCTTTAAACTAGGCTTGAAGAGGGAAGGGGATAATATCAGGCTTACCTGTGACAAGCTGTGGGATGACATGCCAAGGTTAGAGGGACGGGGTGCTAGCGAGGGCCCTCAGCCTGTTGCTCTGAGACGTGCTGGCTACACTGCAGCACACCTGAAGTCTTACGGAGATAAGCCAGGGGCTCCCGAGGTTATAGGAGCCAACAGAGAAACACCAGTGAAATACATCAAAGGAATTAAGGGGTCTTCCTCTAAGGTGACATGGCCAACAGTCCATCTGAAGTGTCTCTACACCAGTGCACACAGCATGGGCAACAAACAGGAGGAGCTGGAAGCCACTGTGCTTCTAGAAAGCTACAACCTGGTTGCCTTTACTGAAACTTGATGGGATGAATCCCACGACTGGAGTGCAGCTATCCATGGCTACAGGCTGTTCAGAAGGGACAGTTGAGGAAGGAGGGGTGGAGATGTTGCCCTCTATGTCAAGAAATGGATGGAGTGTGGAGAGCTGTCTCTGAGGAATGGCCATGAGCAGGTCAAAAGTTTATGGGTAAGAATCAGGGACCATGGCAACAAAGGGAACCTTGTGGTTGGAGTCTACTACAGGCCACCTGATCAATAGGAGCCTATTGATGAAGCCTTCTCACTCCAGCTACAGGAGGCATCGTGCTTGCAGGCTCTCGTCCTGCTGGGGGACTTCAACCACCCTGACAGCTGCTGGAAAAGTAGCATGGCGAGCGGTAGGTAATCCAGGAGACTCCTCGGGTGCATGGAGGAGAACTTCCTGTGCTAGGTAATAGACAGCCCTACCAGAGGGGATGCCATACAGGACCTGTTGGTCACCAACATGCGTGAGCTAATCGGTGACATCAAGACTGGAGACAGCCTGGGCTGCAGTGATCATGCACTGGTGGATTTTGCAGACCTGAGGGATATGGGGCAGGTGAAGAGTAAAGTCAGGATCCTGAATTTTAGGAAAGCGAAATTCCAGCTCTTCAGGGAGTTGGTCAATAGGACCTCCTGGGAAACTGCCCTCAGGGACAAGGGAGTAGAAGAGAGCTGGAAGATCTTTAAGGATATTTTCCATGGAGTGGAAGAGCTCTCAATCCCCAGGTGTAAGAAATTGGGAAAGGAAGGCAAGAGGCCAGCATGGCTGAGTGGAGACCCGATGGGCAAACTAAAGGGCAAGAAGGAAATGCACAGGCAGGGGAAGCAGGGACAGGTACCCTGGGATGAGTACAGGGATGCTGCCCAGTTGTGGTACAGGTATGTCAGCCAGAAAAGGAAGGTCAAAGAAAGCGTACCCGCCCTGATGAGCAAGACTGGCAGATTAGTAACAACGGATGAGGAGAAGGCTGAGGTACTCAACGATCCAGTCTTCACTGGCTATCTCTCTTCCCACACCTCTCAAGGGGATGGCCTTGAGATAGGGACTGGAGGAGCAAAGTCCCTCCCACTGTAAGAGGAGATCAGGTTCAAGACCACCTGAGGAACCTGAACATGCATAAGTCTCTGGGACCTGACGAGATGCATCCCAGAGTCCTGATGGAATTGGCTGATGCAGTTGCCAAACCACCCTCCATGATATTTGAAAAGTCCAGGCAGTCAGCTGAAGTCCCTGGAGACTGGAAAAAGGGAAACATTGCACCCATTTTTAAAAAGGGTAGTAAGGAGGACCCGAACGGTCTCAAGTTGCGCCAGGGGAGGTTTAGATTGGATATTAGGAAAAATTTCTTCACCGAGAGAGTGGTCAGGCATTGGAACAGGCTACCCAGGGAGGTGGTGGAGTTGCCATCTCTGGAAGCGTTCAAAAAACGTGTGGATGTGGCACTTCACGCCATGGTTTAGGGGACATGGTGGCGCTGGATTAATGGTTGGACTTGATGATCTTGAAGGTCCTTTCCAACCTAGTGATTCTGTGACCCGTCAGCCTCACCTCTGTGCCTGGGAAGACCATGGAGCAGATCCTCCTAGAAGCTATGCTAAGGCACATGGAGGACAGGGAGGTGATTCGAGACACACAGCATGGCTTCACCAGGGGCAAGTCCTGCCTGACCATCCTAGTGGCCTTCTATGATGGAGTGACCACATCAGTGGACAAGGGAAGATCTACCAATGTCGTCCATCTGGACTTCTGTAAGGCCTTTGACACAGCCCCCCACAACATCCTTCTCTCTAAATTGGAGAGATATGGATTTGATGGGTGGACTGTTGGGTTGATGAAGAATTGGTTGGATGGTTGCACCCATACTGTAGTGGTCAATGGCTCAATGTCCAGTTGGAGATCAGTGACGAGCGGTGTCCCTTAGGGGTCCACACTGGGACCAGTACTCTTTAATATCTTCATCAATGACACAGACAGTGGGATCGAGTGCAGCCTCAGCAAGTTCGCAGATGACACCAAGCTGAGTGGTGCGGTTGACACGCCTGAGGGACAGGATGCCATCCAGAGGGACCTGGGCAAGCTCAAGAAATGGGCCCGTGTGAACCTCATGAGGTTCAACAAGGTCAAGTGCAGGATCCTGCACCTGGGTTGGGGCAACCCCCAGTTCCTGTGAGGACAGGCTGAGAGAGTTGGGGTTGTTCAGCCTGGAGAAGAGAAGGCTTCGGGGAGACCTTATCGCAGCCTTCCAGTACTTAAAGGGGTCTTATAGGAAAGATGGGACAGACTTTTTAGCAGGGCCTGTAGCAACAGGACAAGGGGTAATGGTTTTAAACTAAAAGAGGGGAGATTCAGACTAGGTCTACGGAATAATTTTTTTTTACAATGAAGGTGGTGAAACCCTGGCCCAGGTTGCCCAGAGAAGTGGTAGATGCCCCATCCCTGGAAACTTTCCAGGTCAGGTTGGACAGGGCTCTGAGCACTTATTGCAGGGGGGTTGGACTAGATGGCCTTGAAAGGTCCCTTCCAAACCTAACCATTCTATGTGTTTATGATTCTACCATTAGCTTCAGCTCAGGGGAAGCTGTGCAAGACACGTGACAACTCCACGCCAAGACAAGCAGACAACTCAGCATCCTGTACATGGAGAAGCTTATTAGCTCGGGCACAGCACGGCACTGCCTGCAGCTCAGATGACTGCCACACAGCCCTTAGTTAGCAGCACCTATTTCCTATTGCCAATGGAATCGGACTCGTACCCCCAGCACCCTGCTGCAGCAAAGGGCTGTTGAATGCCCCAAGCGACGGCCGACTGCGAGGCAAGGGAGAGGGGAAACCACGCAAGCCCTACGATGGAAAGGGATTGGGGTGCATTTGTTTCAGGGCAGCATGTATTGAACAATAACCCAAATATGGTTCATTGGGGGTTATGTCGAAGGAAAGTCACATCAGCTCCCAAAAGCAGCAGCAGGATGAGAAGCCTTACTAGGCACTGACTGTACCTGCCAGCGTGTAAAGGAACTGTTCCTCTCCTTGCTCCGTCTGGTTTTTCCTGTTGTCCAGAACCTTCTTGACTGTGTCCATTAGGCCAAATGTGTGGGCAACATTGTTCAAGACTGCAGCATCTGCAAGGATCGAGTCCCATAGGTGGGACTCAGTCAGGTACTCAAAAGATGCTCGTATTATGCCAAAAATTTTCTGCTGCTTTAACTATCTCTGTTCTTCCCCAAGGGCTGGCTGACAAGGGGCAGATCCAGCTCCCTCATCCTTCCGACATCCCAGGACTAAATAATCCCATTCACATGATAAAGAAAATGAAACAGAGATGTGTCACCCAAGCAGCTCAAAATTGCTGCAAATGAAAGCATAATTTGCAATCACAGAGATACAAACAAGCTCTCCACCTACAAATCATCACCCCATGCTGCTGACAGCGTCATTAACATGCCAGCTTCACTGAAAGCTGTGCAAAATTTCTATTATAATCCACTGACTTCAATCACTCACAGCTTCCAAAAGCTGCCACCTACCAGACACAAAGATCTGCCAGCCCAAAGCTAAATTAGAAAATTAAAAAAAATAAATATCCTGGGTAAAATGAAGTTTGTGGCTACATGGATGTTCTCTCAGTGAGAGCATCAACAAGAGGTGCTCTCAAACCCCATGTTCACAGGGGCATGTGCTGAACTGGATTAGGGAACTGATCCAAGTTAAAAATAACCCTAAAGAGGGGAGGGGAGTTATTTTTAACCCAGATCAGTTCCCACATCTGGTTCAGCCCCAAAAACAGGTTTTGTGGCACAAGCGAAGACAGAATGAGAAGTGAGGGGGCAGGACCTGTTTAAGCCTGCACTGTCACAGAGAAAAGTGTTTGAATAACTCAGTCTGAGAAGTGAATCGGAGCAGGCTTTCATGAGGGCTGGGAGCTAAGGAGCGTGGCCCAATGGTCTCAGCAAGCTGCCAGAGCTATTTTGCCCAGGAAACAGGGTGGCATGTTGTGCCCTGGTGCCTTGAAGCGAATGCACTTCACAGTTGGGCAGGCTGAGCCCACACCCAGTCACAGCTCCCACAGCTCAGCTAATGAGCAGTAACTTGCTCACCATCCTGACTCAACAGTTTTAAATGGTGGCGATGGACTCTTGTCACTTTTTTTTGCCTGCAGCTGCCCTTTTGAGCATCCTTCCCCACCGCAGAGCCAGAGGCTGTGGCCCACAACCTACCCGTCATCTGGAAGGGAGACTGACCCAACCTCTGCTGGACACCTCTTAGGACTTCTTCTATCTCCTTCTGGATGTTGCACACAACCTCTTCCATCAGCCCCACATCAGCTATTCCTTTCCAGAACATCAGCGTATCCTCTGGCACAAGGAAAGGGAAAAAGAAGTCAACATGTACAAGCATTTGGCATTTTTCCCACAAGGCTACCTTAAACCTTTCAGGCAAGAGTAACTTTGCAAGACAACTTCTAATTTGGCCTTTGGGGTGGATATGACATGCAAAAAAAAAAAACCCAGAAGAAGCAAAACAGATCCAGGCAGCAAATCAGTAACATGTTTTCAAGCAGCACCATGACTTCCAAGGCAACATTTCATTGCCTCTGTTCATCTTCACAAGATACAGAGCTTGAATTCTTTGTTTGAGGAAATTCTGCCTAAGCTTCCGTACTGATCCTAAGAGGGAATGCAAGGCACTGCAGCCAGAGAGACACAGCCAAGACAGCTGACAGGGTACTAACAAGACACTGCTGACTGATGGTTTCAGTCTTGCTCCAGCCTGGCAGCTGTTTACATCCTCAGAATGAACAACAATGAAAAAAAAGCCCCTCACTGTAACCAGCAGCAGCTGATCTGGGGGATCATCCACCAGCCACAACGCCAGGGCTGTAGCCCCCCTCTGCCTGCAGCGGTGAGGAGCTCTGTTTGGCAGGGGCCCCGCACGCCTGGGAAATGCTCAGATAGCCTAGGGGCTTGGGGACAGCTCTGTCATTGCCTAAACTCTCCTTATTTTCAGGATTTCAGTCTCCAGAAATGTAACAGGTGAGGAAAGGGGAAGAAAAACCCAACAAGCAGCCTGAGCTTACCCGAAATCTCATCTGTATCCTTTTTCATGCCTTCCTCAGTGGCCATGGTGACGGCAGCCGTCAGAGCCGAGTTCCACTCGATCCCCTCCTCCATGCTCTCCTCCGACAGCGCAATCTGGGTGATGCTCCCTGCCAGAGAGGCAACGTCAGCTCCCTCTGTGGCACCCGGAGTGGCAGCCCTGAATCCCTGCTTTACTTTCCACCCCGCTTACACCTCCCAGACTCTTTTACACTCTTGTGGTCAGGTTGTTTGTGCCTGGCTTCTCTTAACCAAATTAGCTAAAAGCAAATATTGCTGCTTCTCATTGGAACTGTGATTGTGAAAGGCTCTGGGGCTTCTGGAGGGAAAACCACATGCCCTCCAAAAAGCAAACTGGAGTCCTGGCATAAAATGAGCAGGAAGGGATCAGAATAAAGAAGGGAACAAATAAGCCTCAGCTCAGCCACCCTTCTTGCATCATCAACAGAGAGCTCTGCACCCCACAGATGCCATAATCTCTCAGGAAATGACAGGGTCAGGGTCCAAGCTGGTTTATAGAAGGGAAACAGATCTGACTCAGTTGTAAATTTCTAGATCAAATTTGAGACTAAGCCAATTTGCAACCACTCTAAGGTTTTACCATGTCCCTTCCAGGAGATTCTACTCAGCCTATGGACAACTCTGCCATCTCAGCCACCCAGGGCCTTAGAGAAATTTAATCCGCCCAGCTGAACCGATGCGGTACAGTTGGGAGTAGTCTTCTCCCCTAACCTCAGCAAAGAGATCACTTTCCGCTCTGAAGCACAGGATTTGCTGAGAATTTGCAGTTGGAATGGCAATCAAATCACATCCAGCTATCATACCCCGTTCATGGATGCTCAGGTGACGTGGAACAGGCTGCTCTGGAGGAGGTCAGCATCCCTAAATTAATTCCTGAGCGTTAGCCCATCTCCTGCCTTTGTAATAGACCATGAAATAGGAGAGACATCAGAAAACACTACGCGAGCTCTCTCAGGTGTTTGCTCACATGGTGATCCCGGAACAGGGATCCCTTCAAGGTGAGCCTCCCCTGGCTCCCAAGGCTGCCCCTAGTCACCACTTAATACTGGCTGCTTTCCAGCCCTCGCATTACCGCAGAGCAGAGCTCCCTGCCAGATGCTGCCGAGACCTCTCTGAGCGGACATGAGAAGCATTTTCCTTCTGAGAAACCAGAGCAGTCTCCTGAACGGTGGGACTGCCCTGCTACACCTGGGGAGAAGGTGTAAAGTGTGTGTGTGGCCACCCTGATTTGATTAGTCCAGAGAGGGAGAGGAATGTCAGAGGGAAGCTCCTGTGGCATTGCTAACTGCTTTCCTACCGTCAGCTGATGTAGGAGTCTGCACCACACTCTGCTGCCCTGGCACCGGTGCCCTGGCGCTGCTGATCAGGAGATCAAACTTGGTGCTTCGACAGGTGTTGGTGCAGACTTTGTCGTGTTGGTAGAAGTCGATTTGCCCCGAGTCCATCATCTTCCTGTGCAGGGAGTGGGGAAGAGAACCAGGCTCAGCTCAAATCTGAGCCGGGACACAAAAGGGAGTATTCCACGTAGGAATGCTACAGCCATGGGAAAGATGGCAAAAGGGAGACCCAGCACCACTCTGCACACAAAACATCTCTTGCAGGGCTTTCAAATGGCAAGTACAAGGTATCCCCCAGCTTCACATACAGAGCTCCAGTCCTGTTCCACCCCCACCAAGTACCAGGTCCCCCAGGAGACCACTTCTGTACAGGATGGGGAATCCTGCCCCTCACACCACGGGGCCAGGATCTCTACAGGCTGCTGGCCAGGTAATGTGAACCTCCAAGAGATCTCCTGGGGACTGCAAAGCAGACAAAACACCTGCTTGGGACCCTGCAGCAGCAGTGATGAAGCCCTGAAGCTGGACACAGTGGTAGGCAGGTCAAATACCTCAGCATGATTCCTCCGAGGCGAATGGCTCTCTTCCAGTCCTTTAGGGTAGACTTCCCAGCCAGGTGAACAAAATGCTTCGGGCTGATCAGTTGGTCATTGAACTGACGACGAGATAAACAAAGGCTCAGCAAACACATGGTAACATCGCTTCGGAAGACCTTATTGGAACATCCAACACAGCCAGTCCACAGCTCATCTACGTCCCCACTTCAACCCAGAAAGCGGAGCTGCTTCTCAAATCCCTACCAGCTTTGGCACAGCAATGCTTGTAACTCCAGAATGGATATGTTTGCAGGGATGACCTGCCAACCATCGGCATCTCAACCACACAGCTCTAGCCAAGAACAGCCCTGAAGGCTTTCTTTTGAAGCATGAACCAAATTCGCTCCTTCTGTGAACATGTACAGTCATCTCAGAGATCATTATGGCAGACTCCTGTTACGTGATTCTATGCTTTTATGTTGCAACATCAACTAGCCGAGCAACATCTAGCTGACACAGGTATTCACTCGGGCATCTGTTCTGTCCTGCTCCAGTGACTAAGATAGTTCCTGTTGAGGGTCAGCAACAGAGCACTCTCGCCACAGCAGCACACGGGGGCTCAGCCTCAGCGCATCAGCTCTTACATTAGCACGCTCTCAAGTGGAAAAAGGGAACGGCAATATTTCTCTTCTTGATGCAACCTGCTCACCGAGGAAGTGACAGGTGGAAAGAGACAAGGAAGAAAAGCTCTGGCAGATCTCAGTACGCATCACCTGCCTGCCTTAAGCTCCAAGTCCCTTCTCAAGTGCTAAATATGACTCTGAAATAGAAGGGTAGGTGATAGGCCCTCGCTCCTTAACCCAATCTTCCTCTGCTTCTCCCCATGCTAAAAACGTCAGCACTAACAACCCAGCACACTGCACAGGCAAAGTCACTCGGCTCCAGGACAAGGCTCAGGTGAAAGGCAAAAAGTGAGGAAGTCCTGTGGAGGTCAAGCACCAGACCTCGGGAGCAGAGAAGGAATCCGCTGTGGAAACTCCCTTACCTTTACACACTTGACATTAATTCCCGGACAGACAAACTTCTTCCAGAGCAGGATGGCTTTGCTCTCCCCGCAGGTGATAGGATAGGCGATCTCAATTTCCTCGTTCGTTTCTATGGTGCTGGGGTCTGAGGGAGGAAGGAGTGAAAATGAAACCTTCCACCCAAGAAACTCAAATCCCACAAGGCGGGAGCTGAAAGCTCACAGGCTGCGAAAGCTGCATGCAGTAAACCAAAAGAAGGGCCGATCCCAGTTCAGGATCACCTCTCTCTTAGTATTCTCCAATTACTAGTTCCAACAACAATTGGCATCTGCTTTTTAATATAGCAACACTCAAAATGAAGCTCATCTATCAGGAGAACATGAGATACCAGAAATCCAACACATCTGTAAGGCAAGGGTCAATGAGAACAATATTTGTGGAAACAAAATGCTTTAAGATTTGAAGTGCAGGTATCTCTCAGATTTCTTGGAGTTCTGGTATCTGTTTAGCAGCAATGTCAGATATTTACTGATAATATATTCTCTTCACACACAAAGCTCCTGCTAATACGGCTAAAAGACCCACACAAGAAGCAGAACACTAGTCAAGATCTAGTGACAGCACCTCATGACAGGAGACTTTTCCCACATACTCCTCAGGATGGCAGGGAGCACTTGGAGCCAACCTGCTTGGTTCTTCAACCCAAACTGTCAGGCTGTTCGTTCAGCAAAGAGCCAGCAATCAGAGTCTGATGCTTTAGCCAGCACAGACACAACGACCATCCTCATAACCATCATTCCTGCCTGCTAGTATCTGCACACCAAGACTAGGGTGAAATCTCGGCTCCCCTGGACCCCATGGGAGCCCTTACCATTCCTTGCAGGAGAAACAGGATCTCAGTTCCAGGACTTTGAGACCAAGCAGTAACAGCAGACTCTTATTCCAGACTATGCCCAGACCCTGCACCCACATCCATGTCTGGGAAACAGCATCTGCAGGGGCAGAGCCAGAAGGAAGCCCAGCGAACCGGAGATACCAGCTCAGTGGCGACCAGCCCTGCAGAGGAGGGGATTCTGCCCACGCCAAGCGGGAACTCACCGATCCCTTCTTCTAGCTTGTGGATGGGGTGGGGTTCGACAGTATGTTGTGTTGTGGTGGGTGTGGTTTCCCCCAGCCACTACGGCGGCACTGGCCTCAGAGCCCTCTTGGTAAATCCTGTTGTGAAAGTTGCCATCCGTAAACAAACTATATAAATCACGGGAAATTAAGATTCACAGCATGGGGTTAAAAATTCAGTTCGTTTCTCTCTTGCCTGTCCTCGAGCAAACGTGGATTTCGTTTGATATAGTTTCAATCGCAAGCATTTTTTGGCACATACAAAATACAATAATAATCCCAAGTACTGAAACACGCAGAGGCATTCCCAGTCCTGTCATCGCACCCTCCATGTTGCCAGCACCACTGAAGCAGCTCTGCAGTGCACTTCCCTGTGTGTTCTCCTCTGGCTTCTGCTACAGGCAGCTACCCACGGCAGCAGGAAGCAGAGCTCAAAGCCCCAGGATTTCCCTTCCAGCCCTGTGTCACACTGCAGCACGGGTGATCACGCAGGGAAGAGTCACTGTCAGGCCTACAGTCACCCTGCTCTGCAAATATGAGCAAACTGGAGCCAGTATATTTACGTCCTGATTGATCCAGAGTTAAGACGAAGTGCCTGGTGGCAGCCACTTCCCTGCAGCAGCTGCCATGGGTACCACAAAATTCCCTCCAACATGCCAGCTTCATTGCATTTTAGAGGAGGATGATTTTAGGGGAAAGCTGGCACAGAAGCATAGGTGGATCCAGACACATGGGCACAGACACCACGTACTGCAGCTGCAGTGTGGCAAAAACCCACCCTGGGGCCGGAGAGAGAAAAGGGAGACTGGGAAGATGCATGGCCAGGGCAGCACTACGACCACCTCAGCGTTTCCCCGCTGCCACAGCCATCGCTGGGCTGCCGCGATTCAGAGATAGCATTGCGCGGACACGTCCCCGCAGGACAATTTCAGTCCTCGGAGGCCCCGCGACAGCGACACACACAAAAGCTTTTTTGCATTGTATTTTTCTCTCTACTGTGCGTGGCATAAAACCAACGCAGACCTGGAAAACGCAGCGACGCTCGATCCCCACACCACAAAAATCTACAGGGGACCCCCCCATCTCACCCCGCACCTCCCAGACACACCAGTACCATCCAACTCACCCTTGCTGCACCGGCTGGAGCTGCAAGATCACTTGGGTTTTGGTATCCTCCGGGTTCTCCCCTTCGTTTCCGTCACTTGGTACAACCACCACATCACCCACAGGGACGCTCACTTCGGCATTCGCCATCTCTCACATGAAGCCCGGCGGTAGCGGGGTGCCGTGGTGCTGCAGAGGGCAAAGCAGAGGCAGGTCTGTACCGCGGCTTTTAGGGAGAGGGGCAGGCAGCGGTGTGTGTAAGCATGATTGCCCAGTCCCGCCGCGGCAAAGGCCGGGCTAGCAGGGACCGCGGGGCTGCCAGAGCAAAGCCCTGGCTCCGAGGAAGGGACCAGGTGTTTTAAATTCACCACCAGACAGAGACGGCAAGTGCCTGTCAACACACATGAGGATTTTTCCTCCCCTGCCGATCCCGATAGCTGGGAACATCTCATCTGACGACACCAAACCAACAGAGGCCGACCCCCCAGTGCCATCCCACTCATAACTTCCAGAGCCGGCAGCAGCCAACGGCTTTCCCTGGCCCCGCAGCCTGGTGCCAACCAAGCAAACTCCCCAGCTGGCATCGCTTCCAGCTGCCCTCGGGATGCTCTGATCCCTCGCTACCGGGAACATGCCTGGA
>NW_010544009.1:0-246 GCF_000687285.1 Phaethon lepturus | reverse complement strand
CTGGCGGCAGAGACACGGTGCTGCAGGAGATCCTGGCAGGGGGTGACCGAGCGGCCCTGGGCTCGCAGGGGCTGTTCCCTACTGCTATGCAGGGAGGTATAAGGGTGGGTTTGTTACCACCGTGGGGCTGGAGTTCAGACCTGTGCACCAGGCGTGGGTCAGGATCAGCCCCGTGGGGTGTAAAAGCCTCTGGGAAAGCACTTGTGTCAGGAGACGAGCTGGCTGGCGACAGTGGGCTCGGTGGCC
>NW_010544008.1:56061-58315 GCF_000687285.1 Phaethon lepturus | reverse complement strand
CATGAGGTTCCCCTCCACCCAACTCTCCAGTTTGTCCAGATCACTAGGTCAGTACTAGGCCCTCATCTAAAACACAGCCCTCCCAGTTAGATTCCTGATAACATAACCATTCAAAATGCTGCTGCAGAAGTATTTGAAGTAAAATTAAATGATCTGCTGAGATTTACTTTGATAGAACATGGCACTCTTCAGTGACTTCTGGGCTATGGATGATGCTGCTCAGCCCTGGAAAGTTGCTGACTTAAACAGAGAGTCAAAGTTCAATATGGAAATAAGAATGTATAAAATATAAAAAACATAATAAAAAGTATATCATATACAGAAATGAAATAAAAGCTCTTTATAGATGTGTGAAGTTTACAGGAAAACCATGTGAAATACCCTTGCTAACAGTGGAGAGTAAAAAATGGCCCAAGTAGGAGAGCAAATTTGTGTTGTACTTGGAAATGGAAGTAATCAAAGAGATGATGTAGCTCTTATATTTACATTGTATAGGAAGAACCTGTTAACATCAGAGAGGTGTGGCTGCATTTATCAGTTTGCAAAACTTACAAAGGTTGCTTGGAATGACAAAAGTTCCTTGAGATAAAAAGTTGTGGAAAAGGCCTTGTAATCGTCACCATATGGGTGGTGCAAATGCAAATACACAGGCTGGGCTGTCCTATGACCTCTGCATTGAAAAGAAATGTTTTGGGTGAACAGTGCTACGGGAAATCAGATCAGCAGCAAAATTTCCTTATTTCAGCAGTTATTCATCAATAAATATCCCTGTTTGACAAAACAGCTAATGTGATATAACAAAAAATTACACTATCTTAATGTTCTTCAGACAACTTTTCCTTGCCTTATTCACCTTCCTATACAAATTTCTGAGTTTCTAGCAGTGTTTTCATTAGCAACAGCAAATACCCATTTTCTTTATAAAAACTGGCTTCAGCGGTCATATGAACTGCTTGTTTGTTCATGTGAATGCCCTGCAATGAACCAGGAAACTTATCAAAAAATACTTGATCATATAATCATTGCTGCCTAGATAAATGTGTCAGCTCTGTTTAGTAAAAACTGAAAGAGAACAACCCACTCTAGCAGATGTGAAAAGGTGCTTTTGTTCAGGATGTCTCAAAGACAGAATGGAAGGTTGGTTTTAGTTGTTAGTTTTTAGTTTTAGTTACCCATCTTAATAAATGGGTAAAATGGTAAATTCTATAAATCCCACAGGATGGGGGGCCAACTTCAGACACTATTGCCTATTAACCTAAATTATGTTTCTAGTCAATGGGGAGAGAAAGGTATTTCTTCAGACTGTATGACCAACATACATTGTCTGCAGAGGTGGTCTTTCTCTCCAAAGCAGTCTCAGCTCCCAATGTGCCTGAAACTAGTAACATGTACTTCACCCTGGTGCTTCCCCTGATGAGGAAACTATGACATAGCCAAAAGAAACAGCACCTAATGCCTGTGTTTTAACCTCTTGTATCGCAAATAAAACACACTGTATATCTTGGAGTGGGATGGTGTCAAGGCTTGAGCATTCACAGCCAAATTCTGTGTTAGAAAAAGGGGACATGGGAGGGACGCATCTGAGGGGTCCAAAGAGCATCTTCTATGGACTTCCACAACTGATGCTTTTCATACACCAGACAGGGGGTTTCTTGAGGTATTGTAAATACCTCATGCTATCTGCTCTTCAAAAAGACTTCAGTTAAGACTTAGGACCCAGCTGTCACCTTACAAAATTCATTAGCCAGCCCTGTCACCCACACACCTTGGACTACAGAGATTTTGTTTAACTTCACTGCTATTTCAAAGAAGACACAAATGTCAGCAAGGGTGCGATTTCCTTTGCATTGGCAAGAGACAACTGCTTGTCAGGATGACAGATAAAGCCACTGGAAAAGCCTGTGTTTCTCTTAGGTTAGCCTCCCTTCCCTCAGTCACAAGAAAAAAGAAATACCCCATTACTTTAGTGTGGATAAATGCTGAAAGTAATCTGAGCATGAGGGATGAAATAGATTATTCCTCCTTTAGAGAACAAATAGCTTGAATGAAGAGTGGTGGGAGCCCTGCCTTAACTGGTCTGGAGGAAGCAAGTCCTGACACAAGATGTGCCAAGGGAAGGAAAAGCAGTAATATCTCCAGGGATGCTGGAGACACAGGTCCATCTAACGTGCATCTCCCAGAGCTCCTGCCAGCACTGAATTCTAATGACTCAGTTGAATTCTGCCTAGAATTGAAAGGATGTAACCTGACAAAG
>NW_010544008.1:54847-56030 GCF_000687285.1 Phaethon lepturus | reverse complement strand
CGACGCTCACCTTATTGTACAAAGAGTTGTGACTGTAAGGGCTATAAGGATTCTCGTGAACATCACACATGATGGAAGACAAGTGGCTGAAAGGTCCAGGGTTTAGACAGTCAGCGAGGGAGACGGATGGAGGACGCAAAGGGGACTTAGTTGGAGGGATCAGTTTAGTTGGATACAGAGGGTGTAGGAGAGCAGTCTCCTATGAAAAAAGAAAAGTAAACAGAAACTGATTAATGGATGCAAAAAAGCAGCTTTGGACAGAAAGCAAAGTGCTTACCTTACACCTTTTTTACATTTCATAGGGCTTGCTGTTAACTAGGAAAGATACTCTACCTTCATGTCAACACAATTGCTCTACACTAAGGTCTTTCATTGGCATGGAAGTACACACACAAAACCTGCTGTAGATGTCCCATTAAACCAGCTATGCCTTGACTGGGGTCCAGTGCATCTCCCTCCTGCAGCTCAACTGATGCTCAAGTTACAGAAAAGGAAAGCCCAGAAGGACTTTGTGCTAGGATAAAATGGCCACGTTTTGGGACATTTTCTGAGTGGGTAGATTGGAAGCAAAACTAATCTGAAAACAGTCTCTGAGAGGTACAAAAAAAATCCTTCCTTATCTATATACTAGCAGGAGCACTTCAGGCTTTTTATCAAGACTCTAACAAGCCTTTACAGCCACTTAAGAGTTAAACCAGTGAAGGTTTATTTCAGTATATTTCTGAAATAAAATAATTATTTCAATAATATTTATACAATATTATTGCAGTATATTTCAGCACAGTGTATTTCACTACTTCAAGTTGTCAGCAGTTAATAGTGTTTCTGGTTAAAAAAAAAATACATATGTGCTTTTTGCACCTAAAGGATAAAACCCTTTAAAAAATTTGTTTTTTCAAAGATTTGGGATAGTGTCAAGGGGGCATACCCAGCTTTTGGCACAAAACTCATGCTTAGGTCTTGTCAAGGCCGTTGACACAATACATCCCGAATTCTCACCCGCTTGGCTGGCTGAGTCGAGACCAGAAACTCCCCTGCACGCTGTGCCTTTGAGCTCAAGACCCAGAAAATTTGTGACAAAAGCTGCGATTAGTTCCAGCAGAAGCTGATGTATCGCCCGCTGAAAGAGCGAGCATGAGCAAACAAGCGGATGGGAGCCCGGCAGCGGCGAGCGGCGGGGAGG
>NW_010544008.1:19133-54790 GCF_000687285.1 Phaethon lepturus | reverse complement strand
AGGGGACCAGGCACCAGTCGCTTCCCACCACCCTCGCCTCCTGCTGCTCCTCCTCAGAGGCACCAGCCCTACCTCTATTAATGATAAACCTTGGCAAACTGGCCTCACAGCTTCATGCCAAGTGTAACTAATAACTCTTTAGTTCGTTCTTACCTTGCTCTTCCGTTGCCCAAAGTGGTTCATCTTTTTTAATGACAAAGGAGCCTATGTATATTCTTGTTAATAAATTTAAACAATTTAAATAACAATAGTAATTAATAATAATAATAATTTGCAAGTGCATGAACTCTATAACATTCACTATGAGTTGTTTTTATGTTACGATGTAACAAAATGCCCTATTTTTTCTCCAAAAAAGATTCTGTTTCCCCAGTTTCAAATGAAAATTTTCATGAAGCCGTCACATCAGCGCTGCTCACCAGTTACATATACTTCCAGTATATTTTATGGTGCTTTTTTGAACAAATTGGAGCATACTCCCAAAATGCCTGGAGCATTACTGAAAGGTATTGGTCAAGAGAAAAAAAATTCTTTCTCATGATGGGGAAATTATTGTCTCCAGTCAAGGCATCTAAAAATGTGAGAACCTTAATACTGTCAGAATGGAGCCTCAGAAATGTTACACTGCCTGTAACAAGTGTTTGATGGAGGGGTATCCGCTGAATAGCCAATGCTACAAATTGCATATGTCCTCAGGAAAAAAAAAAAAAAAGGCGGCAGCATAAGCTAATATGAGAAAAAGACAAAATGAAATGGGTTTTTTCCTGGTTTATAAATTTTATTGGCACACCAGTGGCAATCTATATACGGTGTACCCAGACACAGATAAAAAGAGCTATCTGTGAGCTGAGCTACATCCTTTCCAGACAATCTTTACTAATTTAGAAATCTCTTTTTGTCTCCATCCACTGCTTTGGATTATCTGCATGAGAACAGCTGCCTGTTAAAGCAAAAATTACTATTTTTTTACAAGGGAAATGTCTTTTTCCACATGGGGACATTTCTTAATGAAGTGAAAAGCAAACAAGCTACTCTCTGTTGTGCAAGAAAAGTGTGGTCAACACAGGGACATGGAGCTCAAGGCCAGCAGTTGCGGCCAGCTGCATCATTGTGTCTCAAACTGAATGTCACCCACATAGTCACCAGTGCTCAGTGTCACACTGGGAGGTTTGTCAGGGAGGGGAGGTACTGTGGAGGTCTAAGAAAAACCAAAAGAGAGAAGTTAATAAAGCTGATGCCATCTGGAATCTCATCTAGTCTGTACCATCCTCAAAGATGCAGCCTGAAAGGGTCTGTCCTCTCAAGATGATTTGGGTGAAGAATGGGCAGCAACGTCACCTAGGGAGGATGTTGTTGGCAATGGTATTAGAAAGAAAGGATAAGAAAATGCAGAGAGAGGGAGAGAACAGAAATGTAAGGGCTGAACCTCCCAGCAGGACTGGGAAAATCTCCAGAGCAGGGAAAATCAGTAACAGTATGAGCAGTTTTGCCCTCAGACGAAGTAGATGCCTGCTAAGATCTTCTCTGAGGACAAGTAGACTAACACTTTCGTCTTTCCACAGAAAACAGAAAGCCTAGCTGCTAGCCTCCTATTTTTAATCCACATTTCTTATATCCCATGAAAGCAGTGAATGTACCTAATTTCAGGGTAATATTGGTGGGAACATGTCCCACTCTTTAGAAGCCTGATGCGGTGTAGCCAAAAATGCTAACTCCTGAGAGCAGGTGAAGAAGGAGGATGAGTGTCCTTATAGGTGGACAACCCCATGATTAGAGACCACCACTGCCAGCTCCTGGGCGCCCGGTTTCAGAGACAGTGCCACCGCCCTCTAACAGGCACTAAACCCCCCCAGGAGAGTTTCAGGGATGCTGTAAGATTGTGAACACCCTCATGTGGGCACCCAAGTCTCCTCCACACATGAGGGACTTATATCAGCACCATAAACTTGCTCTGAGAGGCAAGAGCTGGAATTGTAAGCATCTGTTGTGATGTAAGCATGTGCTTTAGTGTTTTCTGTAGATCTGGCTATTACAGCACCATTAATTATTTTGTCAGACCACTACTAGAATCATATAACCATTTCTCACACAAACCAACCCAGTTCCTGTTAAGTCAATGAATCCATCTGAATACAGGCCTAAGTAATTCCTTTTGCAGAACAAAAATCTCTTAATAGAAAGAAATAACAGTGTGTTTTACAGCAACCTGAGGTATTTCTTAGGTTAGGATAAAAACGCTAATTTACCAGTACTTAAAAGCATATTTAATTGTTCTTTTAACTAAAGGAAGCAAAACTGAGCATACCCATTGTGAAATTAACTTTTCCATCTATCGAAGTCAGTGCACTATTTGTTTAGTTAATTTTAATCCATAGCTTTTATTTAAAATAAATTTGGCTTTCATTATAACAACCACTTTATTCATGGACTTATTATGTCCTCAGTACTTCAATGATATGTACCATAAGTCATTTAGAAGGTGTAAGTTGATCTGTTTTCGCAATTAGCTTCAGATATCAGAAAGTCTGAGTATGGCAATAAACCCAGGTTTGTATTTGCCTGAAAATACAAAGTTTGGTGGTTGCATCATTCCTTCATCAGGAAAACTATAGCCATCAGAATCAGTGCCCAGCCCCGATAAAAGGGAGGTACGAGCTGCCCCTGCCTTTGCAGTGAGGTCCTGCTGAGGCGGCCTTGACCAGAAATTCTCTAGCAGCACCTCCCAGTCAGCTCTCCTCCTCTTTCATCCCAGCCAAATGGCAGCCCAGTGCCTGGTCATCAGAAGGTTGTCAGTAAATGAAAGCATGAAAAACTTACTATGAATTCACATGTAGTCTCTGAAGTCAAATAGTCACTGTCAACCTCAAAAGGTCAGAGACGAATTATAAATAATAATTTGTATTCATTTTTTTCTCCTATTTTACAGAAACTACATTCTGTAGAAACCTACAGAATGAGAAACCTTCTGATGCCAGCCCTACATGTTGCTGGAACCCACTGATGTTACAAATAAATCTTTCTCTATTTGTAATGCTGCAGTACTCTTGAGAAATGCCAGGAATGTTCAACAGCAAGTCAGAGCTATACGGAGGAATGGAAAGAACTAAAACAAAAATCTAAAAAAAAATTACGTATAAAAGGAAGAAAAGAGGACTGTCATTGCTAAAGTCTTTCTCTAATGTGACTAGTGGCATAGAAGTAAGAGAAATTTAATTAGTAAGGTATTTCGTTCCCATCGTGTCTGGAAAGAGGACTTACTGGCTTCATTTTACTACCCTCCAGGTGGAAGATTCAGAACATACTGGATAGGTTAATAATAAGCTCTTGCAGGGACATTCAGATTATGAATTGTAGTTAACGTTTAGTTCACAATAATGCACACAAACACAAAGGCACAAGAAAAGGCTGACAGAATCATTTATCTGGGGTTTCTCTGAGATAATGCCTCAAACAGGTCAGCAAAGTTCAAGATGTGTTTTTGCAAAGTGATCCTATGGTTTTATGCAGAGATCTGTGGGAGAAAACAACACTTTTGCTGCCCCATGGGCTGCCTGTTAATGCCCCTCATGTACGGTAGAAGAGCAGTTCCCTCAAGCTGTGGAGGGACGCGAATACGGACCTGGGGGAGCTACGCACTGGGGAGTGACATGGAAACTTACTGGGGCTCTTCCGCAGTCTCACTTTGAGAGGGAAGAGTGAACCTTGCCCAGTCCTTGCTGTCCTCATTTCTCTTTAGAGGCGATTGGGGTCTGAAATGGAGGAATTTTTTTCTAGTAGATCGGACCCAGACACCTGCTTGACAGGTAGGCACCGGAGTTCCACTTTCTTTTGGTATAGTGTTTCTTATGGACATCATTAAAAGATGCCCTCCTCAACATACAGATTTTTAGATTGCCACAAAAGAAGTCCCTGTAGAAAGCCCAGCTACCCATCTGCAGCCTGGAGACTCTCCTCCAGGAGCAAGGTGCCCCTTGGGGAATCGTCTAACTTTGCAAAAAAAAAAAAAAAAAAAAAAAACACCAGGACAAAATAAGGGTCTAAGATCTTTAAGGAAAGTAGCTGAGGCTACAAAATTCTTCAAAGAGTTACTCACCTGCTCAGTATCTGGATCACTGATATCTTCAAGGTACTTTTTAAAAGGATTGGGTTGATAGGCTTCCTCCTTTTGCTGTGCACTCTTTTCTTTCACCAATACGGGACGAATGACACCAGGTTTTGTCTTGACCCATAGCACACCCAGAAGAAAAGAGATGGAAGATAAATAAAATAAAATACTTTTCAATTTACAGAATATTTGTTAGACAAGTCAATTCCAATGAGGCTGTATTGACTAGGTTTTTTAAAAAATTTATTAGTAACATATTTCACCACCAAAATTATTCAGGTGTCATGCTGCCTGGCCTACTTCTAACACAGATTGCAGACAAAAATGGCAAGAGCTGTTTTTATGCACAGAACCTCATCACTGACATCTGTTTGTTGCTGACACTGGGCTGTCAAACTATTGTTTGTGGGTTTTGCTGGATGATTTTGCTCGCTGTTCAGCTGCATTTTGATAAATTCACCAAGTCACACTTTATGCACAGCCATATGTCTGCTTTCATGCTGCAAATTCTGTTCTGGGCTCCTCAAAACAGTAACTGTGAAAAAAGGAAGGGCAACATTTGACGCTGTTAACTTAGATCCAGGGAGCAACATATTAGAGGAAAGTCTTTCTGGGGAATAACACCAGTGATTGCATGTTGGATTTTGACAGTATCTTCAAAAGTTCACTTGGAGAAGTACAATTTTAGAGAATTGAGTCGGCACGGATGTGTGGTGCCCCTCATTTCACAAAAATTGGATTATTTAATCAATAAAAAAATTCTTGGTTAGCTACCAGCCAACCAAAAAATTGACTATTAACTTGTCAATTTAGTACGTCTGTGATATTCAGAATTCTTACAGTAGAGTCTGACATGAGGGATTGCCACATAAACTTTAAACTGAGGCTAGGGGATAATTTTAAAATACACAAATTGTTCAGTAAGCAAAGAAAAGGAAGAAAAAACTGTACATTCTCACTGGAATTTGGTAAGTACTGAAGTCCTGAATTTAAAGTTTTTGATAACTCAATTATATTTTTCTCTGTTATGGCTACCCCATAGAAAATGGGCAGTCTTTGTCACAAAGCTTTGTGTTTTATTCCCTCCCTCCTTTCCACAGGTTGGGGACCTTTCATCTGCCTCATCAAATAAGAAGAAACATATTCAACTGATAGCAAAAAATAAGCCATGAGGTGATATTAAATTTTCTAAAAGAGTAAAACTTAAACTTTTTCATCAAGAAGATCAATTTAGTGAAAGATACGGTGCTTATTTAATGAATTTACAGTACATAGTTCATGACTTTTTCTTCGTAGGATTCACCATAAAATAATTATTTTCTGTCCAAGATTTCTGAGAAGAGTTTGTGAAAGTGAAAGACTCCTTGTTTTCAACATAAAGTATAAAAATAAAAAGAATGCTACAGTTACTATGAAGTCATCATTACGCAGACAAAGCACCTGTGTGTGGCTTTCTAGCACTCCACACCATGTAACCATGCAATTAAAAGCCCATTGAGGTACCTGAAATCAAGAATAAGCGAGTCTCCTTATGTAGGAAACCTCTCCCAAAAGCACACTGTAGAAATGCTTTTAAGGAAGCATTTTCTGATCAACATCACACACTCAAGTGCTGACTGAATCATATGTTTACGTCTGACTCGGCTAACAGGGTGGTGGCTATCAGCCAGGAACCAGAATTTGAAATACTTTATTAGCTCCCTGACAAGCTATATAGCACTACTGACACTGCTGAGAAAACAAGCTGAGACAGTTTTGCCAAGGAAAGTGTTGGTCTTCCTACGACAGCACTGCAAAACGGTAAAGGTTGTTATGGTTGCAATGGGCTGCCAATTGCCCTCACGTGGCTAGAGCCCGATAGGCAAATTACACAGGGCCGAGACACAAGCTCCAGGACCGACCCATGATCAGTTGTACTGATTCGGTGCCTGGGTGCTCCCTTGGCCCGGGTCAATGGGCGCACAGTCAGACATAGGAGGGTAGGGTGGGCCAGGGTGTCTTGATAGGCAGTATGGACATGGCCACCCTTCTTCTGGGACAGAAGGTATTTTGGCTGTATGAAAATGAGCCGTGCATGATATTCGCCCCAAGGTCTGAAGATCGAACTTCTCATTGGCACCCGTAGGGGCATGTTCACCTCTGATTTTTCCCTCTGTTATTATGGCACCGGTTCTCCATGAGATCTTGCTGAAACCGGTGAGTAAGGTCCCAGTTGCAACCCCGTTCCTCTCAGCAGAGGCTTAAAATCCTCTAAGTCCCATGTTTCTCCTATCCAAGTCACTGTCACTTCCCCTTATCCAGGGTATTCAGAGATCCCCAAAATATGTAGGGCCAGACCCTTCTTTGACAGCTAGCAATGGCTGTACTCCCTTCTTGTGGTGCTTTGTGTCACTACACAGGCAGTAAGTCATTCTGGATACCTGAACGGTTTTCCTGTAAACAAGAAAGTTGCCTCGTAATGTTTAACAAGGAATTGGCTTTTTAATATGTTTTCAATGCAGTGCTGTTTTGAAGCAGCCTGGCTCTGTGACAACCAGGCAAATGATTAAAAAAATATGACATGATCAGATAAAAAAAAATAACAAAACAGGAGAGCTAGGTTTGGGATAAAAGAACCAGCTGCTCTCTTTCTTTGCTTTCTGCTCTGAGTCCATCAGACCTCGCATGACAAATAGCAAGCACCAAGTCCCTCTGTTTGCCTACACAGCCTTTACATCCAACTCTTCTGTACAAATAGTCTCTTGCAGTCTTTGAAGAATTCTGCTTCAAATGGGATAACCAAAGAATAGCCTCATGGGGAGGAACCGTTCCCTGTCCCTTCCAAAAAACTCATTAGTTTTGGGGAAAGGGACCCTGAGGTAGGTGGGGCAAGTATGCAGTGCAGCACACCCCAGGCAATGCGGTCATCTTCTGTCAGCACTGAGCAGCCAGAGTCACCTGAGGAGCCTCTAAACTGTTGAGAGCACCTGATTTCAGGTAGTGAGGAGCTGGCTCCTGTGTCATGGAGCAGCGTTGCAGTCTCCACTGTCTGCAAAAAGATGCTTTTTGCCCTTACAATAAAAACATAGACGCTTTGTCTAGTTGAACTGTGAATCACCTTAAAATTTTCTGCTTCTATTTCCTTTCTGCCACAAATTAGTCTTCACCAAGGGAAATATGTTATTGAACGTATCAGTTTATTTTTATTTTCCCTTGTAGAAGCCTTACACTTGCAAAAATGCAATAAAACATTCCAGGCAGTGTATCAGTCTACAATGAGGTTCTCCCTTATTACATTTGAAGGTGTGAAGCCATATAACTGTGGTTAAAAGGACTTCCTCTTCCTCTGGCTAAGTAGTAAATTATTCACATCGCTTTGAAAAGCCTAGGAAGGAAGGATAATTATTTTCTCCACCTCCATGCTGAAGCAGCAGCAGGTCTTGCACCAGAGCACAGAGGACTAGGTCAGCTATTTAGAATTCAAGTTGTCTTTATTTTTGTTCCTCCTGAAATATTTGCATTTCAAGAAACAGCTGAATTTTCAACAAGATGTCTGATACTGTACCGTATCATACTTTCCACTGACCCTGTGCTAAACTAAACCGAGCTAAAATCAGTACAGGAATGAATCTTCTTCTCATTTTCTGGAGAAACGGGACAGACCTACAGTAAAGTAGTGTGAAGGAGGCACTCACCTCTGCTGCTGTTCTGGGGGAAGGGGACGGGAAAAAGGAGCAGGTTTGCCCAGGCGCTGCTCACTGCCCAGGCTGGTGGCAAGGAGGGGGCTAAGCAAGCCCTTGCCACTGACACCGCTCTCTGCTTCCCTCTCTGTTTCCTTCCCCTTCTTTAGGAAACTCTTTTAGCACATTTAAGTTCCCTTCACCCACATTTTCCACATTCCTGGTATACCAGGAATCTCTCATTTCCTACTTCCCTGTGTGATGGCTCTGTATGGACCACTCTTCAGTATAACTGACACATTTCACTTCAGCAGTGCCTGCATTTTGGTGTTTGACAAAGTATAGACCTAGTATAGACCATGGCAAACACTGCCTTCCAGAAGTCATTCGTCAGTGCTCAAAGACCATGAAATCATTTTAGGTGGATAGATGCACCATGACCACTGATTTTATGCTGGACCTGACAATAATGTTGTATTTGATGTCATTCTGACCTGAATTGGATCTTAAAAGATGCTGAATTTAGTACTATTTTACTTTAAAACAATCACACTGTAATTCCTGAGATGTCATATTCTCAACCATGGTTTAATTCATTTCATGGAGCTTTGGGGTCAATAGTTTTAAATGTAGGAAATACCAGAACCTCAGTAATACATGTGCTTCAAAATGAATTAAATAGAGAAAAAATACTGCCAAGTCACGTTCTAAAATACCCCAGAACAAAATAAGCCATAGAAATATGTCTATATTAACTGAAAGACTCCAGATTTAACTACTGGACCAGACCATGAGGATTGTTATCTATTTTTGTTTAATGTTTTTCTTCCTTTGAAATGCTTGAACTCATCTTCTGTCCAGCCTCGAGTCCCTGCAACTCATAGCCACAATCCTTCTCATGCAAGAAACTGCAGTGCTCTTTCTGCTACTGTCATTTAAACCTGCACACAAAATACATAAATGCTGTTCTGTACTTGCTTTAAATATATATGACTCCTTTTCTACTATTTCTGTATATAAATATATTTTTATAAATCCTTCCATTGCACACTCAAAAACCATGGATGACTGATACAGCATTAAAATATCTGAACCAAAAAGACTTAGAACAATGGTACCAAGGTGACTGGCCCCATGTGAATTTTGCTTTATTTGCATGACATATATATATATCATGCAATCATGAAATATATATCAAGAAAAAAGTTATTGTTAATGATAATGGCAATATTGTGTGTCATGTTGGTGTGCTGCATAAGGCTTTCCACTTTGTTATCATGAGTCATTCATAGTCATTTTTTAAAAGAGTAGAAAATCTGTTGATGAGACTCACGGTGGCATGCCCAATGTTTTGCCTGTCTATTGCATAAAAGTCATACAGTTGAGAGGTATAGATACAACATTTCTGGTCACCATAAATAATCGGTCCCTGGTAGAGCTAGTCAGAGACTCCACAAGAGGAGGAGTAATTGGCTGAATCATAAATGCTGCAAAATTTCTAGGTAAAAATCTACTACTGAAGAATCATCATTTGTGAATAGAGATCACAATGTGCTCAGAGACAGCACTGCTGTCTGAACAAAAAGCACGCACAAGATTTCCATTGTAGTGACTGCAATTTAAAAGAGGTGAAATAAAATATATAGTTAAATAATTAAAATAGCTATTAAAAAAAAAAACAAGAAAAAAAAATCTAAGGAGCTGACAAAAGGATGAAATGGTTCTTAGTGACCAGAATACTGCTTAAGACAGTAATGTTTCAGAGAAGATGTGCATCAGCTTATAAGAAGAGTTTAAGAGATCAGTAAATTCTGGGATGTTGAAAGAGAAGTGCTGAAAAGTGAAAAAACGAATAAGGAAGAAAAGGATCAAAAGACAGAAAGTTGTGTTCAAATACAATCTAGAAGAAAAAAAAAGAAAAAAATGAAAAAAATCTAACCTGTAATATAAAAACTTCATATATTAGGCCAAGAAAGACTTTCAGAAAAAAATCTTGTTACCTTTCCTTACAACTAAAAGCCTATGGGGCCAGTAGATATAATCAAGACATAAAAAAGATGCATGAAGAAAAGCAGACCAGGGCTGAAAACTAATTCCTCACTTCACCTTTCCTCACAGGAAGACTTAGGGAGATTCTCACACTGGCAAAGAAACAATTTGGAGGGACTGTCTCAAGTACAGTGTCAATAAGAGAGATTTGAGAACAAATTGATGAAATGAGCAAATGAAGTGCAAGGAATAAACAAAGTTGTAAAGCAATTCCAGTGTGAAATTGCCACACTATGAATTGTGGTATTTAATTTCAGACACAATTAGCACCAGAAGAATGAGAAGTGGCAGCTATAGGGCAGGTTATACTGCAGGATCCTGAAGAGGACCAGGAATCACAAATCACTGTGTATGACATTTCAAGCTGTGCAAAGTAGTAGGAGCTAACTATACTAAGGAACAGAATTAGTGTGTACTAATTAACTGATGACAATGGATAAATAATAGTGAATGTCTTTTGAAAGGGCACTTAGGGCAATAAATCTTTTAATTATTTTAGAGTCAGTGAGGCAAGAAATCTGGCTGATATGGCAGATGTAGGTTATGTTTAAACTAGCAATATGAGAATCTTTCAGCATCTAGGAATACACATTACTTGAAACCAAGTGGGAATCAACAGACCATCTTATGTGAGGCTCAGTGTTTTGGTTTTTTTTCTCACTGGGTCCCTAAATGCATGACCAGGGATAACAAAATGAGGCTGCATCACAGAGCATAAAGTCCAGTGGATGTGCAGCCATGATGTACACGGATTTCCAAAGGCTTTAGTGAAGGTTCTTCAGCAGGGTCTACTTAGGAAATGAAACTGCTATGGTGTAAAAAAGAATATTTCCCATGGACCAGTTAAAAGATAGGAAGCAAAAGGCTGGAATAAACATTTAAATTTCACAGTGGAGAGAAGTCATAAATAGAGTTCCTCAGAGATGCCCTCTGGAATCTGGGCTTTGAATTATGGATCTACATCATCCAGAAAAGAGTGGCTAGTAAGGTGACAAAGTTTGCTGGTAATATTGAATCATTCAGGGGAGTAAAAACAAAATATCAGCGTAGAGAGATCTTATGATACTGAGTGAGTGAATGAATGACAAAAAGGCAGGTGAAACTTAACTGAATTCAACGTTGATACATTTCACATGGGAAAACTAAACTACATCCTAAATTTACACATGCAGTGATCAACTAGTTAGTTCAGAAACTAGCTCTGACTACTCAGAAATTATATCTTGGGTTTACTGTATACAGTTCTATGCAAACACTGGCTTACTGCTCAGTACAAATAAGATGAACTAAATAAATTACTAGGAATTGTTAAGGAAGGAATAGGAACAACAGTAAAGAACCTTATCATGTCATCATGTAAATAGGAAGCACTGTGTTCAGAGCTAGACAAGAGCAGTCTATGCTTTTAGCCTCCCAATCTCAAAACCAAAAACCTGAAAAAGATATAGAAAAGGGCAACAAGGATCATGAAAGGTATGGGCCAGTATCCATACTTCTCAAAGACTGACTAAACAATTTTGACTTTTATGTATGAAAAAGAAGTGACTGATAGAGTATTATGGTTAATACTTAGAAAATCATTAATATTATTTAGAAAGTGAAGAAAGAACAATTATTTGCTGTTTCAGTACAAGAACTCAGATCAAGTATTGGGATTAAAGCAAAGAAATAAGGTACTATTTCGCATAATGCATAATTAAAAAGCAAACCTTATTGCTACAGAATGTTGTAGAGACTAAAGTATAACAAGATTCAAAAAGTAACTGGAAAAACTCATGAAAGAAGAAGTGGTCAAGGTTTATTAAACAGCAGAAATTGATTCAGGAAGTCCCTAAAATTCTATTACCTGAAATATACAATGGGAAAAAATTCTCATCTACATCTCATTTTTTCCCTAAGCATTCATTAATGATCTCTGTCACTTGGACAGACTCCATGACCTCTCTTCTGACCTTTCTTTAGAAAGTTTGTCTCCAACAAGACGAAATTGTGATCAGAGCTAAAATGAACACCTGATGCATAATCTCCCTTTCTTTATTTGATTTTACCCTTGCTTTTCACTAGTTAAGCCAGCTTTGGTTTAAACAAGCATGTAAGAAGAAAACAGATGCCAGAAAGTTGTTGCATATGAACAAAATTGTAGAAGTGGAATATTAGAAGAGTCCAAGAACCAGCAGTGGACTCTATAGTTGTCGCACACCTCAAGATTCAGCAAGACCCTCTTGGGGTCACTTGGTCCATGGGTTTACAAGTCACTTGGTCCATGGGTTTACAAGTAGTGTCAGGATTTACAGTTACTTAAAACAGGCGTGTATTCAGTGCAGAAGAAAGCAATGCAGCTCTGTAGAAGCAATGCAGCTTTGTAGGATATTGACTGCAGCTTCTTTCACAGGACTAAGAAAGTAAATAGTAATTACTTTTGTGTTTGTGTAAATTTTGAAAAACAGCATATCACAGCTGTGCAATACATACCAGCTGACTCTCTGTTACCATAGGTGCTGATTTGTAAAGGTTGGCCTGCAAAAATGGTAAATATATAGAGTATTACATAAAACATAATAGTGTTTATAGCAATTACAGAAGAAAAATCCATGGACAGCAGTATGCTTAGGTACAGAAGCTTTTACCACTGATGCAGTGACATGCAGTTTATAAGGCAAGTTAAAATATTGCACTTCCCAGTTTATTTCTAAGTATAATAAAATAGGAATGCCTGTTAAAATTTTAGGGATGCTCTTTCCAAGTGCAACAAAATTTCACTTTTCACCTCTATCTAACCTCAAAACACAAATCCTGATATTTCTGACCCTGACATTGTCTGTTGATCTGCAGCATCAGTGTTATTAACACCGTCGACTGTATTGGGAGCTCAGTTCAACCTTCTCATCCTTCTGACTTTACATTATGAAAACCAGAACAATCCTACTCAAGCATTACTCTTTTTTCTGAGCATACATTGAACAGCAGAAGCCCTGTTTTCCAGATCAAGGGTAAATGTGAATGTAAAATTCACATAAAACGTGAATGAAATGTGAAATGGAAAGTGTGTGCATATGTAAAATAATAGTGTGCCACATGCTTATTCGTCCACACAGTGGTAAGATTCAGAATTTCTGATGCACTATTCCCTCCAGTCAACTCCTTCAAGCTCTGTAGGAGTGCCACTGGATAATACAGCACTTCTGTACAGATAACATGCCCTTCCTTCATGTAGGTGTGATTTAGAGGCCTTGAGACTCTAAAATGTGAATATTCTTCAGGGTGGTGTTAAAAGAAGTAGTAGATAAAATGGTTACATGTTACAGCTGTAGCAGAAGACAAGGCAGTGCCTTTATGGCCTGTACCCTCTGCAGAAGAACCGCTACAGTGGATTTTTATCAACTGAACAATATGTTCCTCTCACCGTTTCAAGCAGAAAAGCAATTCCAGCACACTTGGAAAGCGAAGAACATGCTCTTACTTTGATCCCGTGTGACAAAGACCTTGCAGAGCTCAGTAGAGGGGCAGAATCCCCTCCCTCGCCCTGCTGGCCATGCTGCTTTGGATGCAGCCCAGGATATGGTTGGCCTTCTGGGCTGCGAGCACACATTGCCGGCTCATGTCCAGCTTTTCATCCACCAGTAGCCCCAAGTCCTTCTCAACCAGGCTGCTCTCAATCCCTTCATCCCCCAGCCTGGATTGATACTGGGGATTGCCCTGACCCAGCTGCAGGACCCTGTACTTGGCCTTGTTGAACCTCCTGAGGTTCACACGGGCCCATTCCTCAAGTTTGCCCAGGTCCCTCTGGACGGCATCCTGTCCCTCAGGTGTGTCAACCACACCACTTAGCTTGGTGTCAACAGATGCACTATTATAAAATGGTGAATGGTATCATATCAAAGACCACAAATTTTCAAAAGTTGGTGTCAACTGTTGTATTTACCTGTCAGCTGGAACAAACTTTTGTAGTTTCACTGAAGTCAGACATTTTTCCATACTTTTTATACACTCCCTTGCTATTCATAGAGTCATTTATATCCTTATTAAGTTTCTGAAGTGCATGGGAAGACAAGAAGTAATTGTGGCCAAAGCAAATCTATGTCATTTCAATTGTTAAATGGCAGGTTATTTCAATATATTTGTATAGTCTACTACACCATATAAACTGTTGAAGTAATGAGTAATATTATCATGTGTGCATACTTACACATTTATATGTCTGTGTGTTCATAAATAATATTTTATTGGGGTATATAGTTCATATACCTATATATAAAAATACATATATACCTATATATAGGTATATAGTATATATACAATACATATAGATACGTGTATACTATATACACATAAATAAAAAATAAATGTAAATAAATGTGTATAATTTTTATATATATTTAAAAATATACTATAGTTATCTTCCCTTTACTGGGAAGAAAGAGTCATTTTTTTATTCCAGCAAAGAAAATCTAAGTGTATCGTTAGCCATGTAAGTTGGATGCCTGAATTTATGGTATATGTCAGCCACAGTTTTGAGAGCTGGAGATCTGCCCTGGAGTAGTATTAAATATACTCTTTCTCACAGACTACCTCTGAAACACTCTCTTTTATTTCATTAAAAAGCTCTCTTCCAATATCCTTTCTAATTAGTATGAGCCAGCACAATCTGTCAAGTAATAATCACAGTATGCAATAAAATACGCATACCCCCACATTCCAGAAGCAAAACTGAATTGATCAGTCAAGCATTGTGCTGGTATAAAACTGAAAGGCCCCTATTGCTTTGCCAACAGTGCTTTGATTTGGGGTTCAATATAAATGCTGAATGTAAACAGAGATTTCTCACCACATGATGAGTGTAGAGTAAAATATGGAACCTGCAGTAACTGTATGCTAGTGAGAATTAAAATGTTAATTTGGTTTAATGTTTCAATAATTGAACAGATGACTCAATATAGAGTTATTCTTTATACATTGGAATGCGTGTATACGTGTCAAAACAGCTTCTATTCATCTAAGGATAAACCATGGGTTTTCAGCAGCTCTATACCTTGTAAAGAAGCATTTGGGTCAACCCCAAATTCTGATGGATAGGCAAGAAATATTGGACTTCCAAAGCGAGTCCCCTGCAGTGCAGGCTGAGTCCAAACAAATGTACCCTTCAGCACCCCTAACAGTCTGTTTGCCAAATAACCCCATGCTTGAACCAAACAAAAACGAAGTGTGTGAAGAAATTAATTTTAACATCATATTCACACAGGTAAAATTATCAATAGACACCGCACTGAAGAGATTCTCGCCATGATGGATTTACAGCAGTGGGAAGATATCTCAAGTCTCAGTTGCTAGAGCTCTAACATACTCACTTCTCTGTTACTCATGTCATGAGGAGATGCCTGCACAGACTCACCCAATATTGTAGCAAGAGCAGGAAAATTACACACTTCTGCATGCAAAATGTAGTGTAATTATGAAAATACTTACATATCTGGTTTCACGTCCAGCTGCTCTCTGCAGTGTTGTTGACACCTTGTACAAAATAAATATATTAAGAGCAAAGAGTTACTGAGGAGTAACTCAAAGAGATTTTCACCATTGTGACAAGTTATTAATTGCTCAAATTCAAGAAAACTTCAGTTTTCCAGGAAGATTCATGCAATACATGAGAATAAGTTATATTAAAGCTTTGCTTGGTATGTTTATTGCAGAAAATACTACTTCATTTTTACTGCCCTAAACCATTGATCCCACTCTATTGATGATGGCATGTAAATTATCTCTGAGAACTCTCATAACAAAATGCTTAGTAATAGATAGCCATAGGTGTGGTGAAATAGCCCCGTGAAATTTAAGTTATATTTGCTCACAAAATAACCTGAAATGGCAGCTTTCCATGTTCTCATTTGCAAGAACTTGCTTTCATCTGACTAATCCATGTTATTTCTGAGGCATTTATTTATTATAACATACACTCTTTTTTCCTTCCTGTCTATAACTCTCTTCTACCTTCAGTTGAAGCACTTTGCTCTCTCATTGTGAGGTCCTCACAACCTTTGGCTTGGTCCCTATGCTGTATCCCGTTAAACTCACCTTTTGTGCCCTTTTTTTGGTTTCGTGACTGTTAACAGATGCCTTCCATTTGGTCAAGGCTCAATTCTCAATTGCCCAAGGAACTAGGTTTTGGATGCTATAGCTTAACTTAGTAGCAGCATTTTAACCACTTCAGATTCAGTGCAGGCATTGGAAAACATTCTCTCAATAACAGTCTCAACCTGCTGCTTCAGCTACTATCATGTTTCTTCTGTCTTTCAGCTGCCTGAAGCCCGATCCGCCACTGTGTACAGTTGACAGAAGTAATTTCAAAAATGAAAATAAAATTTGAAGTGTATATTGAATATAGTCACTCAGGAATGCTGGTTCTGTGCACTGTTTTTGCATGGTGGACCAGACATTGTGCAGGATATTTTGAATGCATTTTTTATGTGTTCCTCTGCCAAAAATCCCTTTCCTCTATTTCCAGGCCTTGGTGTATGTGTGGGCTTGTTCACCTACCTTGCCAACATCTGACTCCGTACTCATCTGTAGAAAACTTGGAGAAGACTCGCATCGGCGCTAGAAAATTTTCAACAGAGAACAGACTTATTAATGACAAGAAGCAAAAGGACAGGAAGCAAAAAAGTCAGTCCCACACACTGATGGGTTACCATAGTCAACGGGTCCTGCAGGACTTGATCAATGACAGCACACAGCTCTTCTGTTTGTTGTCTGAGCTGGGCAGGGGAGCACATCTGAAAAGGGGGGATCGAACACTCAGTTAACCTTTGGTTTTTTTGTTTTCAAATAGAGATTTGAAAGAGATGTATTCAAAGGACTACCTCTGAATGGGTGTCCAAAGCAGTGCCTTCAGTCACGCTAGCGGTCTTGGTTGGCTCTTCTAATGCCTGCAATTCAAAAGATTTTGGTGTGATACTGAGTTCAAAATTTTAAAAACGAAGCAAACATAGACATTTTGCAATACTATGTTTCCAAAGGTGGCACTTTCTGTTTCACCATGGAAAGACGGAAAAAGAAGAAATTACAGGCCTAGTAAGGTTGTTCAGGTTGCCAACTTCTGATTCTGAATTAGAGAGGGCTTTGCAGAGAGGGAAAGAGAGTATTCAAGCCAGGTGAATTGCCTCTACTTTTAGAGATCAGAAACTACCAGTTTAAATTGTCTTTTACATGTAATGTAAATGCAGCGTGGTGAATGGGCGCCACGTGCCGCAGGGGTGCCCGGGGGCTGCCTGCCGCGCACCATCGGCGGAAAGTCCCTGGCTCTCAAGCAAGTGGACAAGGCAGAGATCCAAGCACACAGGAGACCCTTTCTTTTCCTCCAGTAGACATTTTCTCTAAGAAGTGCCTCCTGTTTAAAGAGGATGGTGATTCCACATTGCAACAAAAACAGTGCTCGATGGTTTTGGATTTCAGCCTGAAATCAGAGACGTATAAAGCGAAATATGTGCTATACATATGTGCTATCACACTAGGCAGGTGTGCAGTCTCTCCAAAACAAAACATATGCTTCTTGTGCTTGAATACCTCCCGCTTTCCTACGCCTGTGCTTGGAGCAGGTTTGAGAAGGGTGGGAATCAGTTTGCTGATCGCTCTGCTTTATCAAGAAACTCGTGAAACACCTCAAAAGCCGAACTCCAGTGCTCAGTTCCCTTTTCATCTTCATCCAGAATCTACAAGGCATATTCTCACTGCCATCACCCATTTTTGCTTTGAAGCAATTTCCAAATAGACTCTCTGCTGAGACCAAAAATTACTCTGGAAGCCTCCTGATGTGTGAAGCTGGACTACAGGGGAGGGACCTGCAGGGTTTGTGGATTTTTTTTTTTAACACATTACATTTGCTGAAGTTTCATTTTGCAAGTTATTTGAAAAAAATAAATTATAGCAAGAGAAAAAAAGAGCATTCCAGTAAAACGCTTTTTCATGCATGTGAGATGCCCCATAGACATAAATAACTATAAATAGTCTTTCTCATTTCTGCTGTCTCATCACTGTTACCCAGGTAAATTCCCACATCAACAGTCTTGCAGAAGAGGAGGGCTCAGCTAAAGAGCTACACCTGTAGCTAAAGTGCTACACCTGAGTACCGTGTCCCTGGTTCAGCTTCAGTTGAGATTACATCTTCCTGACAAACATAAAATGAAGTGATAAAATGAAGTAGAAGAGTCATTCCTTCCCCTGTACTAAGGCCAGGATTGCCAAAGCATCCTCTTGTGGAGAGACGACAAGTATGAATGTGAGTTAGGAAAACCAAGAAATTCTAATCAGTCATGGGTTCAGAATGGAGAATTTGCTAAGCTTCTCAAAACCCCCAAAAAACCAGTAAGGTAATGAACATAGTAAAGTAATTGTTAAGAAAAAATACTTGTTTCTGTTTCATCTTCAATTCACCAGAGCTGTAGGAGAGGGTGAACGCAATCAAGGGTAAGAAACAACTACCCAGAAGATACTGAGGAATCTTTCTAGAGGAACTACTGCCACATACACAAGCTCTTTTCAGAACCAAGACTCTGAAATACCAAACACCCATTAGTTTCAGTAGAAATTAGGTATCTAAATATCTTTGCATTTTCGAGCCTTCACTGACTAAAGAACTCAGGTATGAGCAACACCGAGGTCTATGCACTCCACCATCCCCCTGAGATACAGTCATCATGCAGGAGCCATGCTAGAGAAGGCTGCAGTGTTCTTCTTCCTTTTTAAACTTTTAGGGAAGGAAAATTTTAATCTTCAAAGTGATCCATCTAATTTCTCTCACTGTTATATCTCTTTTTTTTTTTTCTTTTTTCTATTTGAATAGCCCAAGTCCTCCAATAAAAGAGAAGAAAATGAGAAAACTAGATTTTAGGCATCCTTATCACCCCTACAAATAAAAAAAGTTCCATTCAATCTCTTGTTAGCTTTTCAACATACAACTCAATCTTTTTTTTCCAGCAATTAGGAGTTTTTTTACATTTTTGCATAGAGAAAAATGTGAGATTAAAAAAGTACCACTAGCATTTCTGACTCATTACTGGAGTTACACAATAACGTTATGATTAATTTAAAGCGTTAGTGCTATCTACAGTACTGTTGATTAGTGCTATCAACAATATTCAAGCTTCACTTCCTGTGCTGATGGTCTAACAATATTAAAAGTGGAACATTCTTATTTAGGCGTTCAAATTTTTTGAATATATATGAAAAACAATAGTGGGACCACAATTTAAAAGACGACTGCAATTTAGAGAATTAAAATGTATTTCTGACAGAACTTAAATGTTCGGGTGAAATAACCATTTGTTGAACCACTGATTTTTTCCTTGCAAAGGGCAACTTTGGGAGTGTGCTACATATATGCTGTTGATGTCAACAATGACTACAACCCTTTCCTCCTCTTCCCCCCAAGCTATTTGATTGTTAAAGCCGTATCAGAGCTGAAAGGATACTGGTAAATGATCCGAACAGGATCTCAAATATTTTGTTAGAAGAATGAAAGCTTTTGGCAACATACAGGAAATACAGAACATTGTTTCATCCACCAATGAACCACATCAATAGTAGGAGAAAAAATGAATATCATAACCTGGATCTGACACAGCTTCCTTCTTACCGTATTGTGAAAACCCTGGGCTGAACAAAAGCCAAGAAGTTTCCTCATCTTTATTTCTCTTGCATATTTCTCCCATCAATAACTTTTGCTAAGCCCTCAGCACATGCCAAAAAATCATTCTGTATAATGGAACTTCACATACCATGAGTTCCTTTAATTTATACGTTGAAGATTCTGGGAGATCACACTGAAAAGACCTGGTTACTTTTCCTCTTATAAAATAATTAATACTAAAAGCTACAAAGGCCTTTGAAAGGAAGAAGGAGCTCATAGTCTGCTCCTACACTGGCACTCTTGGTTATAATTACAGACAAACTAGGTCCTTTATCGTTCTATGACTGTACAAATTAATTCCTTTCATTCTTACCAGTAGGTAGTTATCTCTAGTCTTGAGAAGCATTTTGACATGAACACGTAATATGGAAGCAAGTAATTCACCTAGTAAGTGCACACCAGAAGTACTTGGAGAAAACTAAAATCTTTTTTTATCAAAATATTCTCAACAAGATGTTGTCAGAAACACTTTCCAGGTCCAGAAAGGTGCTGACATGCTTGATAATAGCTAATTATCCAGAAGTTAGGTCTACCATCTGACAGTGGGAAAATTTGGCTTCCAAGTTCCTGCTGTATGATTTCAACGAGCAACTTTAATCTGCATTTGCTATGATCAGTCCCTTTACCAATAGATGTTTGATAATACAGTAGGTAAGAGATCCCTCAAAGCAAGAATTTAAAGCTGGGTCTCCAATCTAGCAGATCACTGCCATATTTCCTCTGTTGCATTTCTTTCTTTTCATGAAGAAAAAAAACCCCACCCTCTTTTTTTCTTCTGCATGAGGATGAAAATGTAAGGTTTTTTTCTTTTTTCTTTTTTTCCTCCACAAGGGGAATATACTGCACTGCTGGCAGTCTGCTGTGATGGGATGCAATTACTATGTCTGTGGAGTTTTCCTAGAAGTGTAACATCATATGGAAAGACAGCTTTAGACTCTCTTGAAGTCAGTCAAATTGCACTGTGACGAGAAAAAACGTGAAGAACAACCATAAACAGACAAAATCAATAACCTAAAATATGTATTCTTTAAGACGGAAAATATTTTCCTACATGTATTTGAAATTTATAGTTCTCTACTTGTAATTAGTTGATAAATACAAGCCAGGTAAGTCAACAGTGTTTTCATTTGCACCTCTTCCATCCATAGCCAGTTACACCTAGTAGTTTTCAGAAGACTTGCTAAGTGTGGGCCAAGCCTCGACTGTGAAGTAGATGTGCTTCATGGCACACCTCATCATCCCGGTTTCACCACAGTTCAGACCACGAGAAGTCTGAGCAGAACATTTGCAGTGCCTCTCCCCACTAAGTCTGTATGCCCAGGTTTCCTTCCCATCAAAAGGATGCCCAGATAAGGGAAGCTCACCCCGATCAGCATGGTGGTGTGTATCTGGACAAACACAGCAAACCCAAGCTCCTCTGCATGGACCTTACTGTAGACTAAAGACCACTAGTTGTTAAGAGAAACCTTTTTTGGTTTGCAATTCCAAGGCATCCAAAAGTTTTTGGACTACATCTCAAATTTGACATAATTCTGAAGATGAAGTAGGATCTGGTCTAAGAGACTCTCTACGGTTACGAATTATTCTGTAGCTCCCTGAAATGAACTCTTCATCACTATATATTTTGACTGAAAGATATTTTTATAGATATTTGATAGATACAATCTCTAAATAATAGACGCATTACTTTTTAAATACTATCTGATTAGGAATGGAATTTTGAATTAGACTGTGATCACATCTATATAACTGAAGAAGCTATGCAACAGTGAGTGTCAGTGGAGGGGTGACTCACTGACTCAATGTTAGTAAGGCCAGAAGGAGCCACAGCGATCACCTAGTCTGACCTTTTCTTTAAAGCACAGAACTGCCTGGAATTACTGTATGAAGTGCCAGAAAAAGACCCTGTCTTGATTTTTCAATTTCTGTGATAAAGAGCCCATTTCAGTCTCCAGATTTTTTTTTTCTAATGGTTAATTAATTCTTTCTGTTAAACGTTTTCCTTATGCCTACATTAAACTTTTCCAGCTTCCTTTTCTACCCAGTGGATCCTATCATCAGCTGGGCTGAAGAGTTTATTATCACAGTCTGTGGACCTGGCTCATCACCATGAATCTCTGTGGCTGTGATGGCACTGCTGACTGACCATGGTTACCACCATTTCATTATCACCATCCCTGCTCTCCTTGCCCAGGCATTGTGGAGCTGTGCCCTTTCTGGTGAGGACACTGTCTTGCCAGTCTTGCTGTCAGCCCATCTCTCAAGTTCACCTTCCTTGTGGAGTAGCCCGTTCTTGCTGCTCCCTGACAGAGCCTGACCATGCTGAGTGTAAGTCCCTTAAAAACAACTTCTTGCTCTTCCAGCTGTGAAGGAAGTTACAGCCCAATCTTCCAAGACATATGCTGGACTGGGCTTTTCCTGAGCAGAGCACAGGTGATGTGAGGATGTCCTGGTTTCAGCCAGGATAGAGTTAATTTTCTTCACAGAAGCTACTGTGAGGCTGTATTTTGGATTTGGGATGAGAAAGTGTTGATAAGGTGCTGATGTTTTGGGTTGTTGTTAAGTAGTCAAGGACACTCCAGCTTCTCGTGCTGGCCTGCCAGTGAGCAGGCGGGGGGTGCAGGGGAAGCTGGGAGGGGACACAGCCGGGACAGCTGACCCAGGCTGGCCAAAGGGATATTCCCTACCATATCACGTCATGCTCAGTATATAAACCTGAGACGAAGAAGAAGGAAGGGGTGGGGGGACGTTCGGAGTTATGGCGTCTGTCTTCCCAAGTAACCATTATGCGTGACGCAGCCCTGCTTCCCTGGAGATGGCTGAACCCCTGCCTGCCCATGGGGAGTGGTGAATGGATTCCTTGTTTTGCTTTGCTTGTGTGCGCGGCTTTTGCTTTACTTATTAAACTGTCTTTATCTCAACCCATGAATTTCCTCACTTTTACTCTTCTGATTCTCTCCCCTGTCCCACCGTGGGGGAGTGAGCGAGTGGTTGCGTGGGGCTTAGTTGCCGGCTGGGGCTAAACCATGACAGAGGAACATCAGATTCATACAAACTCAAACAGCTGGAAAACATGCCAGTTACAAGATTTTATGAGATTAAGCCACTTCTGGGGTTGCCAAAGTATACACATATATAGTCAACAAGCCTTTTCTTCTCTGCTAATGAACAGATTTGAACAACTTGTTTTGAGCAAGAGTACTGGAGGATAAGAAGAACATGTTCTAGAAAAACTCTTAAGATGATGCTAGCCTAATGGATTCATAAGAATAAGTTGAAAAAAGCTGGATGAAATTAAAGCATCTACACACATGTAAAAGAAAAAATTTACTTGAGAAAGTTGGACACAAGGAGATGATTTTGAGTCAGACAAAGCATTATACCTTCCATGAGATATCAATGGCAGTTTTTTGTCACAGAATCTAATTAATACTGCATATGAATTGTCACTAGGATCACCCACAACACAGTTCAGACTAACCTTATTTCTCATGATCACTCAAATTAAGTAATTTAATTATTATTCACACAGTGGAAAAATTTGACTCCTGAGAATGTGCTTTTCCAGTTCAGTTGCATAGCAAAACACTTTTTTAGAACTTTAGGCAGATGATGTATTCCTAATTATGCATTCAGCTCAGTAATATCTGTGCCTTGCAGATATTGCGTGCCTTCCACCCTTGCTAAAAAAAAAGCTACTCAGAAAACTTCTTCTCCACATAACCATTGTTTTAATGTTAATAAAACATCACTTATGTAGTTAAAACCTTATTGTCCTGAATCTCTCATTTTTTAACCCAGTGCATAAAGCGCATTGCATAAAATGGGAGCAACATAGTTGCTGTCATTGAACTACAACGGAGCATGAGTTCCTTCGTGGTTCCCTCTCCAGTATTTTTGAGAATACTTGTGTATTAGGTCTTGGTACAATGGGGCTTGTCTGTGCCATGTGATTCCTTCATATTTCTTTTAAGAGCCATACTCTAAATGCATGTCAGCTAACACAACAACACTGGCTAAGGAGCACTATAATTAGCTGCTGGTATACATCAATAGATTATTATCCATAATTCCCAAGATGAGAGAAACCATGTAGTCAGGCCATGCTGAAACATACAGTTTACAAAGTAAATTAGTCAAGACCCTTTCCTGAAGGCAAATCCTGTAGCAGAAAATTGGTTTTGTCTTAGTTTTACGTCACTGTGCTTTCACTACTGAAGGATACACCAAAGCTAGTATTTTCAATAAAGTGGTAGATAACCAAAAGTCTATCTAAACACAGACATCTTTTGAGTCATTACTTTTTCTACAGATACTGGCATTAGACCGTACCATTCAGTTTTATGTATTGGGGAGAAGTAACACACAGGTTGTGAGTCAATGCCCTGGAGAACATCAGCAAGTCCATCAAAAGGAATCCCCTTTCTTCTGAAAAAGTACAATCAGATGGCTGACATTAACCCACTAGTTCACATCAGGAGTGTGCTTTTAGAGTGAATATCCTGCTCAAAGTCACCCACCTGGCTCATAACCTTCATTAGTGCATTCAAGATTTAAGTAAAAGAAGGATCAGGTTTTATGCAAATAATAAAAAAAAAAAAATCAAGATTAAAAGAACATTGGAAAAGAAAGGAATGTCCCTCTTTTTTTTTAAAAAAAAAAAGATATTTATAGCAGTTAACTGATAACTACTAGATCAAAATCAGTAATTTTCAAGGAGAAAATTATCACCTTCAGATTTTTTACACAGTTAATTTTTACCAATGTCTTTAGGCTCTGTAAAATTCTAGAGAAATCAGCTAAGCTGTGTATGTGAATATGTATTTAAATGTGTAGTTACGAATGCTTAATCTTCCACAAATGAATCAGAGGATAAATTCCTGAAATAGGTCCTGAACAGAAAGGTTTTTTTGATAAAGCTGTAAACTGGATGTCGGAGTAATGAAGCGTGTCTTTAAACATATAAGAAACTTAGCTCATTGCTCATTGCTCATTATAGACAATTTTTGTTAAAGTTAGTGGTTTATTATTTGCTGCAAAACTGATTTGGGGCAATCTTTTTTAAAAAAGACATTGGCTGGTACTTTGAACCCTTCATGCAAAATTTAAGTTTTTAATTGACTTCCAAAATTGCATTATCTAAGTAGGAACTATACAACCCAGCTTTTGTCGTCTGTGTCTTTGGTAGTAAATAAATGTACTAAAGATTCTTCTTTGGATCTGTCATCCTACCCTACAGAAAAGGATTGTTTCCCCAAACTAAGTGCTGGGACTGGACCCCTGGCCCATGCTAACTGTTGAAGTGCTCAGGGAAGCTGTTTGGGAGAATGGTAGTTAACAGAGGCCAGTGCAATGGCCAGGACTTTTCTCACAGTTTAACAATACAGCTGGTCAAATTTGCATGGCTTGGGTTGTTAAATTTACTAGTATAAGCATAACCATTGAATAATCATTAACTGACCAAGACCTACTGATTGGTAGCTGTGCTCCAGACACCTCCCAATAACAAAACAGACTTCGAAATATTGCCATAAATGGCAATTTATTTAGGACAGATTTTTTTTTTACAGTAAATTTATTTGCAGAAATTCGTATTAGTGAAGGCTTTGATCTTCTGTGGAAAGTGGTTGACCCTGAAAAATGGTTGGAATTATAATCCTGAGCAGTTAGTTCCCAGAGTTTATATTCTGCAATATTCCCCACAGAAATGTCAGAATATGTAAGTAAAGTTGAATGGTCTCAAATATACAATGCAATTCCCATGTGTTTGAGCAGACACTAACCTTCTGTTCCATAAGTAATGTGTTTGTAGGGATTGCTGCAAATGCCTTGTAGCTTGTCTTGATCTTGTATTGCTAAAAGGGTAAACCAGAGAGCAGGAAGAGAAGTAAAACAGAGTAGAAGAGGGAGAGGAAGAGAGAGGGAAGAGAGGGGAAAGGTATAGGAGAATGAAAGACAATTCCAATTCTCTTGCAGACACGTTACAACAATATAATGCTTACATATTACCTAGAAAAACTATTTCTTAAAGAAAATATTGTACGTCTCAATATTTTACAGGACTGCAATGTACATCTTTTGTTTTTAGGAATGAAGCAGGACAAAGTTAATTCCCTGTAGTAGTTTATAACTTCCAGAGTGATTTTGACCGCTTTCTGCTGACTACTGTCCTTAAATGAATATCAGGAAAGGCTGGGAGTTTTTTCCAAGTTTGCTTGTGATTTGCTTGTGATAATGCACAGCTACTTCGGCCAGTACGTACACCTCAACAACTGCTGCTGTGTGGTGTGATCCTGGACCACTAGGTTAGAGGGATTTCTGTGATTGGCTTTAATGGGACTAATCAGGATCCTTACATGCTGAATTACTTGCCTGAGTGGATAGATCATTTAAGTCATGTAACAGCTTTCTGTCTCCTGAATAAGTAACTCTTACCACCCAAACAAATATTTCAAAGCAAGTGTAGGAAGTTTCACACGCTAACCAAGCATACAGAACTGACAATATAAACCATACAAAATGCATGGTTTCGGGTACAAAAGTTCCTAGATCAGCCCTAAAAATTATTCTTTTTAAACAATTTATATTTTAGACTATAATAGTTTACCCAGTTATTTTTAACTCTTTAGAAATTGTACTTTTTGCATTTTCTTTGCAATTATGGAGGTTGAATTCAGTAATTTTTAAATGATTGATGAGATTCATCTATACTTCCAATTAGTTCAAAGGCTAGGTTTCTTAATCACATGACTGCTGGATTATTTTATTTTTTAACAACAGAATAGGAATTCACTACATAGTTCCCTTTTCAGCAACATTCTAATAAAAAATCATAAATTCATACAATAATAGAGTTTTAAGTTATTGATTGATTATTTCTGTGATAGTCACCCAGAAATAAAGTTATTTGTTAATCAGTTCAGTTTTTTTAATGTACTGCTGTCTGCAACACTGAATACTGGTGATTATGAGGTAACAGGCTGAGCAGCATGCCATACTTTGGGTAGTTCTTCTGTCACTTTTTTCTTTTCTTCATATCTAATAAAAGTCTTTATGACAATAGGGGGGGCCAAAATTTTAATTCAGATGAGAGAAACTTACATCACCTTTGCACCTCTCTTGAAATATTGTAGGACACCACCATTTAATTCTTCCTGTACATAATATTATGTTTGCTTTTGACTTTACTCATATTTCTTAGTCAGAAGTTGCAGACTGACTAAGAAAATGTCTTCAGACATTCAAGAAGTGAATAATCATAATAATCATATTGAATGAATAGTCTAACAAAGCAGATGAATGCAAATCCTGGAAATGCACTTTTTTCTTTTTTGGGGGGGGGGTAGTAATTTATATAAGGTTTAGTGATTCCAACTTTCATATCTACCATTTAGGTGTTTCAGTCAAAACTAACATCTTTTAGAGTCACAGGCATTTCTACAGGATAATTCATCTCCTAGATTAATTTTATATAGAAAGGTAAAATATAATCATTCTGTAAATACACCATGTTCTCTTCATTAGCTATATTAGAATTGCCCAAGTTGTGCTTGGATATCTAAAATTCAAATGTCAAAAGTCATGTGAGTTGAATCCTTTGAACATTTTAGATAGCAACATTGCTAGAAACATGTGTAGGTTCATACATATATTTATGTATATACAAAATCTATATGCATACAAGAAATAAAATGCTGTGCAATGAATTAAGATGGAAAACCAAAATTCTAAATATTAAAATTGGCATATCTGCAAAAGGTATCCTTCTTTGCTTATAATTGATATTCAATCAATAAAATTATATCATTGAACATATAAATGAAATGCAGTGTCTTCACTAGCCCATGGGCTTTTACATATGATGAGATGGGCATCATATATGATGAGAATACTGTGACCACTGAAGTGAGTTGTCCTAAACTTGTTATATGAACTAAAAAAAGACATAACAAAGACTGTTAAAACGTAAAAGTTTCTACACTGCTTTAACGTGCATTCTCACTATCAGATACTGTAGACCCTTGTGAGCAATGTGCTATTGTCACAGTGCCTGAGATGAGTAGAAAGTCTTTAATTCAGTTTCTCATCTATATGAATATGTTTCCTGACACATTAATTGACATTACTTAAAGTTATTCTTCAATGCCTAAACACATTTAATAAACTGGTCTGTAGGAATCTAGCAGTATTTTTAAACAGCCAGGGACAGTTAGGTCTGCTGGCCTGCACCATGGTCCATTCAGAAGCAAACCAACTCAAAGTTTAGGCAAATATCAGCCTGGGGAGTTTTGGGTAAAATGTCCTACTTTTCTCGCTGAAATGATTACCTAGGGCACCCACAGGGCATTGCTAAGTGGGCTAGACACATACCTATACAAGCTTAAATCCAGTGACTAACCATAAGAGCGTAGAGCTCCTCATGAGTAATCTTTCCTGCTTTGTGGTAGGTTTTGCAGCTCTGCTGAGCTCAGTGTTACTACTGTTAGTTTGTTCCCCAGCTGTTTTGGGTAGACCTACGTGCATTCCTGTGTTACAGTCAAGTAGGAAAAATCAAAGCATATGTAGGAATGATATCCCATGAAACCACCGCAAAGACTTTTCATTTCAAGTTTTTATTCTAATCTGTTCCTGCAGAATCAGCAATTTTATCTGTCTCCACTCCATCCTACTGTTCATTTTGCTATATAAGGTCCATGAGGACACTATTAAAGTCTCTGCAAAGTCTAGGGAGAGGGCTTTTATTTCCTGTGGTCACCCACAGTTCACACTTCACACTGATCTGTGGATTTATGTTAATATTCACTTTGCAAAACAGTTATATTTTTAAATCATTGGCAAACATAAAGATAAATATATAAAACGTGGGAAAATGCATGTGCTTATATATACAAATGTAAACAGTTAAATAAGTTCATAGGCTATTCTTTGATTTGCATGAATTGGTGCATGCATAGGCAGAGACATGTAAGAGCTCTCCATTAAAGAATTCTTTTTGCGTAATTGCTTTGATATCATGTTAATGAAACAGTTTGATGTGAATACTGAAAAGTACATCTAGTGTCAAAATTCTGGTTTAATAGGTGTTGGCTTAATATGTGTCTCAACCACTGTCGAAGCATCATTAAGGTTGCAAAATTACACATGGCAGTCAAGCGCTTCTAGCTGGTGTGCCTTTCCCTCGGAATTCACTTAGCACATCCATACATGCAAAAATTTTGTCATGCATCAACAGTCATCAGACGGAGCAACCTGCTCTTTGTCTAGTTCTAAAGTTGAGCTGATTGGTACTAAGGAGGCCGAAATGCTTAGGATGTTAATGTTGTCTCTCCTCAGACTTTTCCTTTTTTCACTGGAAATATACAGAGATTTGAGGCTGGAGTGTTGAGAGCCTGGTACCATTAACATCAGCAAAGCTCATTAAGCTATGCCATAAAATAGGTAAGGAAATAAATGAGAGCAGGAGGAAAGGGGGGGTGTTGAATACACACTATTATCAACTGCAAATGAAGTCTCAGCCTCACATTTCAAAGCCACAAGAGACCTTTCCTGCACTAAACACCTAGCTGCATTTGATTTAGAGATTTCAGATCTTCCACAGCCCCAGCAGAGCCAGCTTTGTTTGCATGATCAAAAATCGCACCAGATTAACAGTCCAAATCTGTTAAACTGGAGGACACTCTCCCAGCCTCAGTGGGTGGTGGGGCAGTTTCAAAAGTGCCACCATACTGCAAGGTAAAGCAGAATTAGCAGGAAAAGGGACAGTAAGGAGGACAGAAAGGGTGTAATAACCTCTAGCTCTGTGTCACAAGCAGAGAATTTCCTTTCCGCCAGAGACTCTCACAGCGCTCATTGCACTGACTAACAGAAACCACGACTGCTTTGCAATCTGCAGGCTCAGTCATGCCTTCCAGTTTTGTCTCGGGGGCTTTTTTTCTTGGAATTTCTACAATTTCATTTCTCTTTTTGTTTCATTAAGTGATACTGACAGGGTGTAGCGACACTGTACAGCTGTGCTTGGCACAATGGCTCCTCTTGGGTTGTTTGGTTTTAAAAAGAACCATTCATGACAATTGCTACTTTGTGCTGATTTAAACCTTTCATTTCCAATTAACATTTTCCAAACAGTTCAAGTCACCCCTGCCACGGCCAAGCTGTTAGGAACACGTCTGACACAACTTGATCTGGCAGACCAGGCTGTAATTTTGTGCTGTGAACAAATAAATCAATAGCCTACGATAGCCTTTCTGTGACGGGCAGAGCTAAGATATCAACAAAAGGAGGCACAAAGGAATCACGGGGTGCAGAGATAAGATAAAAGAGGCTGGAAAGCCTTCTGCAGCTCTGATGTCTTCTGCCACCAGCTCTTCCTTTTTGCATAGCAGTCCTTTTTGTTTTCACATACCTGCCGCATATTCTTTGACCAGCTTTCCTTTCCTTCCCCTTCCCATTCTTGAGATCAGGTTCAAAGTTAACCTTAGGTTTAAAGTGTGACTGGTTCCCAAGCCCTCCTGCAGCAATCACCATCATTGCTTATTCTCACGCTGCTGGGACTCTCCCACCTTTTGGTGGATGGCAAACAGCAGGAGTGTGGCTGATCTGTCGAGTGCGAGACTTCTGTATTTGCAGTAGCCCATGTTGTAGGAAGCTTGTCTTTTTTTTTTTCCCCTCTCCCTCTGTCTAACACAACAAGATGAGAGAAGTACCAAAGAAAAGGCAGAAGCAGGAAACTGTTCTTGTCTTCCCTCTCTGGCTCTTGGCACCGTAGTCCTTGCTCAGACTGAGCTCAGCTGTGCCTCTGGGCTGGTGGCAGAGAGGCGCAGAAGGGCTCGGTGAGTACAGCCCTCTGGGGAGAGGGGAGGACAGGCGGGATGGAGTGATCACCATAATCCTATCACTTTCAGTGGGAATGCATGTGGTTTTGCATTAGCATGGCGTGTATAGAACATGTTTTATAGTTTATTTTTGACACACCAGTGTTTTAAGTGAGCTTTAACAGTAAGTGCACCAAATGTCTACCAGAGCCACTGGACACAGATCCATCTTCAGTAGTATCTCCTCCCACTCATGAATAAATTTCTCACTGAATAAAATGCACTCACTGAATATTTTATTTTTATGTTAAAGGTTTCCTACAGCATCTTCCCCCATAATACAGAATACATCGCTAGCAGTTTGATATGGTAGGATTTAGTCTTTGCTACCTTCCCTATCAATACAAAAACAGTTCCTTTTTAAACATCTTTTCCACAGCTCATTTATTTTACCAGCATTGTGCAACACAGATGTGATTTTTTGTACGGGGACAAAGGACTATTAGAAAAAAAGCATGCACTGAGAGTACCTTGGGTTTGATGTTTTCATTGTCAGGAGGCAGGGAAAAAGACTGTGGTGAAGTCAGCTCTCTGGGTCTTGAAGGCAGTGTGCCTGGTGACTTGTCTGAGACAGGAGATCTGCACTTTAACACCGGTGAGGTGGCAGATTGCTCAGGTCTTGGAGAGGAGGATTTAGACCTATAATGTGTCTGCACCAATGAAGAATTAAGCTGCAGTGGATCGGAATTAATACCATCAGTTTGTGGAAACGGTGGAGTAGAATGGGGCCGTGAAAGAGACCACTGCTTTGAGACACTTGAAGCAGCAGGGGAGGAGGCACTCATCTCCTGAACAGACGTTTGGGATGAATCTGATTTAGATCTAGAAGGTGAATGCAAAAGATTTGGGGAAGGAGATGAGTATTTTTCTAGGGTCGGGGAGAATACACCACTAAGAGTAGCAGAAGAAAGCAAAGGATATGACCGGCAGGTAAAGATGGGTGAGTAAGTATGTACTCTCTGAGACTTCTGAGGTGCCTGGGACCTGGAGGCAGCACACCGCAGCCCTTCCAGAGAAGGAGAGGTAGAGTGTGCAAGGGAAGAGGGTGCTGGGGCACAAGGAGGAGGCAGCATAGACTGCAGACTTGGAGAGGCAACTGGTTTTCTATGGGAGGAGACAGGGAATGACAGAGGACCTCGGGAGTCTGGACAAAGCGTTCCAACTGGAAGGCACTTTTTAGGAGAAAGGGACCTCGCCCTAGGGGTGGGATGAGGCTTGGAGGGTAACGGCAGCTGCTGAGCCCATCCTGAAAGCCAATATTCCTCTCTGTTGGGAGAATCTGGCCTTACAGGAGGGCTTGAAGCAGATTTCTTGGGGGTTGGGGGAGTTGTTTTGGACTTTTGATCTATTGCGAGTGTTGAGGAACCAAGGGAGCTAGGAGAAAACGTAGGACAAGAAGCAGGGGAAAGTGGTCTCCGCTGAGAAGAGCCTGATCTCAAAATAGCAGTTAAGAGGGTCAGTCTGGTTGGCAGAGGGGATCTGACTCCTGACTTTGCTAAATTTCCTCTAGATGACATTTGTGTGCAAGGCTCATTTATACTACATATGGTTGAAGAGGAGCCATAAAGAGAGGGTGGAGACAAAGGTTTAGGGCTAGGAGATAATGAATGTGTTGTTATATGTACAGGGACAGGAGATAAAGCATTTAATCTTTTGGAAGAACTAGGGCATAAAGGCTGAGCTGAACATCCTTGACTTTCAGCTGAACGTGGAGAATTGGGGGAAAGACGGGGGCTCTTTGCTGGAATGAAGGATGTGGTAAAGTCTTCCATTTTGCAAAGACAGCCAGGGGTATAGAGACTTGGTGTTTGTAGGTTATACAGTCGAGGAGTGGAGTAACAGTTATTTGATGCAGAAGAGGATATTTTAGACATGGAGAGGGGTGAACTATGGGAAGCAGACTGAAAGTAGAGAGATGAATCTTGCTTAGAAAACCCGGTTGCTGACTGCCAGTTGTTACGGGAGTCTTCCAGCGAAGAGGCTTGATTCAGGTTAACCATGGCACCACACACTACTTTCTGATTAGTTGGAGAAATTAAGTGGACAGCAGGTGGTTTAGAGGAAAGATGATCAGAGGTGGAAAGAGTAGAAATTAACTGGAGAAAAAAGAAAAACAGAAATGTTAAAACAGGTGGAACCTGTGGAACTGTTAAGCACACCACATTTCAGTCCTGTGGTCATGCATATAGTGTTTCCATTAGTACTGCTCTGGGGGTTAAAAGCACAGGGCTGTCTTAAACTCAGGGATACAGCCTGATGGAAACAGCTCTCAGGGGAGGTGACTGAGTGCAGACAGGTTATGTGTTACTTTTATGAGAACTTAGTTATGTTGACTTAAACAAGATTCAGGGCTACTGTATTTTTCATTTTAGGTAAAGCCCAAGACAGTTGTGCCATCAGTGCCCAGAATCATGTGATGTCATTCACGTTGTGCAAACACAATGGAAAGTGAGAAAATTCCAATATTGTCCCATCTCACTTTACCAGTTCAGTGGAAAGTAACCTTTCTGTAAATGAGATTCAAGTCAAGTACTCATTTTCTCATTCAGTAAACAACACCTTCTGCAGCACTGTGATATCAGAACAAGAAATTTGCTCAGAACTACTTAAATCAGACATCCAGTTTGCTTTTCACCTTTCTTGTCATTCACAGAGCAATGCCTTTGACTGTTTGCAGAAATATGAGAGTCCTTATCCCCTTCTCCACAGTCTTACAATACACTAATAAAACAGTAACGAGCTCTTTCATGAGTGCCTGTTTTCTTAGGTCTATTCTAATCAGGATTTGTCAAAACTAATTAGAGCATACAAGTATATTATCAACCTTTTATACAGTTTTATGCTTCTAAGGAAAGAAACTCTCTCAAAATCTTCCAAGTTATTATAATGCTGAAATTAAAATTGGGGTATACACAATATGAATAAAACATATCAGTATGAAATAGTGAGCTAAGTCAACTGTAAAACCAAAAGGCTACAAATTATCACATAACTTTTGACTGACCAATTTGAAAGCAGGGAAATTGACTCTAAGCCCTGCAAACTTCATATAAATATAAGAACACCTATTTATCTATTGTCTGATACCCTGAAAAGATTATGCAATTCTAGAAAAGACAATTATAGCATCCAGTTTCTACATATACAACTTACTCATAGCTTTGGTTCAGCTTATGGATTCTATTTTTTAATTCAATTCTCTTCCCCATAAGAGGGAGGAATTATTATTATTATTACAACGTATAGTATTGATGTATCACAGAACAAAAATAAGTACAAAACATGTAATTTTCAAGTGAGAGCACATGCTGGAAGAAGTTGTGACAAGAGAGCAAGATTTACCGGCTTTAAAAGGCTAAACTATACCTAAAATGCTAAATATGGACTAAATATGCACAGCAGAATCCTATTAGCCTGTATAACTTAAAACAAGTGGGGTCTTCCTTGCTGAATGATACCAAGCAAATAGCAAGCCTTGTAAACTGAAGACACTTTCTGTATGAGATACCTTCAGAAAAGCCAAGGCAATGCCTTGATTTATGGAAAAAACCACCAACCATCAGAATATCTTTAAAAACACATTAGTAATCCCTTATTTTACATGTGTATTAAGGTGTCCCATTTCAAAGTGGAAAACCAATGGACATATACAGCGCAAATATTAGAAAATAAAAATGAATGTCAATGATACCATTATACCATATATTCTATTGAAATAAGAAATTATGACTCCCAATGTAAAAGCTGCTAATTAAGAATAAGAAAAAATACTGGAAATTGAGAATAATTTACCAATATTTAATCAGTATGAAAAATTGTTATTAAACATGTTATAAAACCAGAAAATTATTTAACAAGTTTAAAGGCAGCATGGTGAAGCACCTGACAATTTGGAGCAGCCTGATGAATTCAATGAGTCCTGGAAGTCGATCAACTACCAGAACAAAACTGGGGAATGAAGTCTCTATATTTCAAATAGAATAGATAAATTTCCCTTACAAAGACAACAGATTAAAAGAAAATAAGGAACAAATACAAAACTCCATAATGAAAGAGCAGGATGTGCAATGACTTCTAATTAGTTAAAACTTAATAAGAAAGATTTATAAGCAGCTAGGAAAATGTTCATAGTAACAGATGATGAATATGCTCCTGCAAATATGATAAAGACTTTTTGCCGTAGTTTTCTTCCAGTTTGACCATCACTGAACATTTACGTGCTAAGTGAGCCATTATTTAAGTCTTCTGAAAAGATTTTGCTGTTGCATTACTGTGTTAACTACATCTATAGATTATCACTCTCTAATTTACAGGAGCAGAGGATCACATCAAAGTTGGTTGGAAGTGGCTCCTCCAGGTCATCCAACCTCCTACCCAAAGCAGGGCTCTCACCAACACCAGCAGGTCAGGTCTGCTGTGGCCGTGTCTCACCAAATCCCTAAAGTCCTTAACGAAGGTGGCTCCAGCACCCCCTGGGCAGCCTGTGTCAGTGCTGCACCACCTCCCAGTAAGGAAGCTTCTTCAGATGTCCAGCTGGGACCTCACATGCTTCAATTTGTGGCCGTTGCTGGCTCACCTGCCACTGCAGAGTTTGGCTCTGTCATCTCTGTAACTGCCCTTCAAGTAGTTGTGGGCTGTTCCTAGATGCCTTCTTTGCCTCTTGGTGACAGTCAACAAAGCCAGCTCCCTCAGCCTCAGCTCACATGTGCCTCGGCCACCTTTTGTGCTGGACCCTCATTCCCTTCTTCATATCTCTCTTGAATTTGGGGGTGAGGAGCCACAAAACTGAGCATAGTTTTACAGTTGCAGCCTCACCAGTGCCAGCAGATGAGGTATAACAACTTCCTTTGATCAATGGGATTTGTTTTGCCTTTTTTTTCTGCTCAGTTTCTCTACTGGATTAAAACACTTCTGTAGTCGTACTGGATTACTGCAGAGGAAGTGAGTGACAGAAGTAGATTTGTGTTCCTTTGGTCTCGGATTCAAATGCAAACATTTTTCTCTTCTCAAGAGCACCTCAGATACACATTTCCCAAAAGTATATAAAGAAAGTTGAGATAGGTGGCAAGGTTACTTTGGCATGGAGGGATCAAGGAACTTGAAAAAGATCTTGTTGCCTCATAGATAATGATCCCAGAAATACCAAAGAGGTCATAAGTTTGGTATTGAGCCTTTCCCAGGAGGCCTTAAGCATGTTTGAAATGGCAGAGCTGGGGAGATCACATTGTTTTGGAAGGGCACAAAAGATGTGGTTACCTACACAAGCAAGGCCCTGAGACATGTGCTGGTCAAAT